>NC_059428.1:145140497-145277997 GCF_021028975.2 Sphaerodactylus townsendi
AATAATAATAATAATAATAATAATAATAATAATAATAATAATAATAATAATAATAGTAGACTCAAAGGGGCTAACAATCTCCTTGCCCTTCCCCCCTCACAACAAACACCCTGTGAGTTGAGTGGGACTGAGAGAGCTCTGAGAAGCTGTGACTAGCCCAAGGTCACCCAGCTGGCATGTGTAGGAGTGCACAGGCTAATCTGAATTCCCCAGATAAGCCTCCACAGCTCAGGCGGCAGAGCGGGGAATCAAACCCGGTTCCTCCAGATTAGAATGCGCCTGCTCTTAACCACTCTGCCACTGCTGTACTAACGCAAAGTTGTGTCTTTCAAGAGGGCCAATGGAATTTTGGGAACGTTGAAGCTGCTAGTGGAACCTAATGGCTGAGAGGCAGACACACAGAATAGAAAGCCCGTGGATTGAATATTATCCCGGTCGCAACCTAGCTGATGCCAACCAACAGGTGGAACCTGGGGATCCTCCACAATTACAGCTCACCTTCAGACTGCAGAGATCCGTTTCCCGGGAGAAAAATGGATGATTTGGCCGGGGGGGGGGACTCTATGGCATTCCATGGCATTGTACCCCATTGAGATCCCTCTTCCCCCCCAAGCTCCATTCCCAAATCTTCAGGAGTGTCCCAACCTGTATCTAGCAACTGTATCTGCCACCCCATCGCTGCTCACTTGATACTTAACTGAACATGACAAGCGGCTGGGTCATGTCCGCTCTGCACAGCCGAAGGCGTAAAATTCGCCGGCCGGACGAATTTGATGCGAAATTCTCAGCTTTTGCGTAGAAGACATAAAATGGGTTGGAAAATATATCGGCAGAAGGGGTATTAGTTTGGAAAGGTGCTGAAGAAGCAATGTGCCCAAATGTAGAAATGCCCTACACCAGAGATGGCGAACCTTTTCGAGACCATGTGCCCAAATTGCAACCCAAAACCCACTTATTTCTCGCAAAGTGCCAACATGGCAATTTAACCTGAGTACTGAGGTTTTAGTTTAGAAAAAACAGTTGGCTCCAAGGCACGCATTACTCGGGAGTAAGCTTGGTGGTAGTCAGTGGCTTTACTTTGAAGCACCTGTGCAACTCTTCCAACAGGTGAATCACGACGCTAGGACGGTTTACTCAGAAGCAAGCCCCATTGCCAGCAACCAAGCTTATTCCCAGGTAAAGGATTGCACTTTAGTTCTTCGCATGGAAATCAGTGGGGTTTAACAGCGCTTAACAGGGTTACCTACACTGCTTCCCCAAAACTAGGTGTTAAGTTTAATGCTAATAATTGAGCCCAGCGGCCCAGGCCAGCCTAGATGGGGGGGCACTCTGTTTGCACGTGCCCACAGAGAGGGCTCTGAGTGCCACCTCTGGCACCCGTGCCATAGGTTCGCCACCACTGCCCTACACACAGAGAGATATTTTGTCTGGCACGGAACAAAGGGAACTTCTCACAGCGAAAGAGGAAGAACGTTTCGGAAAGCGACTCGTCTATCGGCGTAGGACTGCTCAGCTCTTTAGCTCAGCCGCGGTCAAGTTCTCCAACCTGTCCGCCCGTGAAGCTGGCATTGCTTGAACAATAAAGCAGCAATCTGTGCATCACACCACCATCCGGAACGGCTTATCTTGCATGCAAACGGTGTGCCGAATTGGGAGCTGCTCCAAGTGGCAAGCCGTAAAGTCTAACAATTACGATTCAAAGGCTCGTGTTCCAGGTTTTGTGGGGGGAAAAAAAAAACACATAGGAAGAAAAGCAAGCAGATGCTTCATTGTTTGAATGGCGATAATTATGATGGCACACCAATCGGACGTTATCCTTTCGGGCGTCTGCCGTTTGGCCCTGTCAAAGTGGGGAGATTGTAAAACGGAGGCCAAGCGGCCCGGTACGAAGATCTAAGCCACCAAAGACTGCCAGACCGACATTTCCTGTAGTATCTCACTTCCAACGACACTGCTAGCCGTGAGACAGACCATGTGAGATGAGGCATAAGGGAAGGATTGGCTCCTATCAAGGGCTGGGCAGATTTCTGTCGAACACATGAAATTGCCTTCTACTGAACCAGACACTTGGTCTATCAAAGTCACTATTGTCCACTCTGATTGGCAGGGTCTCAGGGTCTCAGGGGCTCTCCAGTCTTCCACATCATCTATGACCTGATCCTAGGATGTTCTCCATGCAAAATTGCCTTCTATTCTACTGAGCCAGACCCTAGGAGGTCCATCCAAATCAGTGTTGCCTACTCTGACTGGCAGGGGCTCTCCAGGGTCTCAGGTGAAGGTCTTCCACATCATCTATGACCTGATCTTAGGATGTTCTCCATGCAAAATTGCCTTCTATTCTACTGAGCCAGACCCTAGGTCCATCCAAATCAGTGTTGCCTACTCTGACTGGCAGGGGCTCTCTGGGGTCTCAGGTGAAGGTCTTCCACATCATCTATGACCTGATCCTAGGATGTTCTCCATGGAAAATTGCCTTCTGTTCTACTGAGCCAGACCCTAGGTCCATCCAAATCAGTGTTGCCTACTCTGACTGGCAGGGGCTCTCCGGGGTCTCAGGTGAAGGTCTTCCACATCATCTATGACCTGATCCTAGGATGTTCTCCATGGAAAATTGCCTTCTGTCCTACTGAGCCAGACCCTAGGAGGTCCATCCAAATCAGTGTTGCCTACTCTGACTGGCAGCTGCTCACAATGGTTTTGGGCTGAGGTGTATCACGTCACCTGCTGCTGCTTCTATCAGTGGAGATGCTGGGAATTGAACCTGGGACTTCCTGCTTGCAAAGCAGAAGATTCAGCAGTGAGCCACAATGTTGGGTTATCAGTTGTAGAAGCAGAGTTTGGATTTACACCCTGCTTTTCTCAACCATGAGAACTCTCAAAGCAACTGACACATTACTTCCTTTCCTCTCCCCACAACAGACACATTGTGAGGTGGTTGAGGTTGAGAGATGTCAGAGAGCACTATGACTCGCCCGAGGCCCCCTAGCAGGGTTCATGAGTAGGGGTGGAGACATAAACTTGGTTCACTAGCTTTGTGTCATGTGGAGAAGCGGGGAGTGGGACCTGGTTGCCCAGATCAGAGCCCACCTGTTGTTAACCACTACGCCATAGGTGTCAAACTTGTGGCCCTTCAAATGTTATGGACTACAGTTCCCATCATCCCCTGCCAGCATGGCCGATTGCTCATGGTGGCAGGGGATGATGGGAACTGCAGTCCATAACATCTGGAGGGCTGTGGGTTTGGCACCTGTGCTCTAGGCCATGCTGGCTCTTGCAATAGAGTCAATTCACCTCGATCCATTTTGTACTCCGCTTTGTTTTGAATGGCTTGTGTGGATGCTCTGGCCGATCACAGTGGCCGTGTGGTTTCAGCCTACAGTTTTAGGGGGGATATGATTGAAGTCTATAAAATTATGCACGGGGTAGAAAATGTTAAAAGAGAGACATTTTTCTCTCTTTCTCACAATACTGGAACCAGGGGGCATCCATTGAAAATGCTGGGGGGGAGAATTAGGACTAACAAAAGGAAACACTTCTTCATGAAACGTGTGATTGGTGTTTGGAATGTGCTGCCACAGGAGGTGGTGATGGCCACTAACCTGGATAGCTTTAAAAGGGGCTTGGGCAGATTGATGGAGGAGAAGTCGATCTGTGGCTACCAATCTTGATCCTCTTTGATCTGAGATTGCAAATGCCTTAACAGACCAGGTGCTCGGGAGCAACAGCTGCAGAAGGCCATTGCTTTCACATCCTGCCTGTGAGCTCCCAAAGGCACCTGGTGGGCCACTGCGAGTAAGTAGCAGAGTGCTGGACTAGATGGACCCTGGTCTGATCCAGCAGGCTCTTCCTTATGTTCTTAAGGCCATTGCTTTCACATCCTGCCTGTGAGCTCCCAAAGGTGGGCCACTGCGAGTAGCAGAGTGCTGGACTAGATGGACTCTGGTCTGATCCAGTAGGCTCTTCCTTATGTTCTTAAGGCCATTGCTTTCACCTCCTGCCTGTGAGCTCCCAAAGGCACCTGGTGGGCCACTGCGAGTAGCAGAGTGCTGGACTCGATGGACTCTGGTCTGATCCAGCAGGCTCTTCCTTATGTTCTTAAGACCATTGCTTTCACCTCCTGCCAGTGAGCTCCCACAGGCACCTGGTGGGCCACTGCGAGTAGCAGAGTGCTGGACTCGATGGACTCTGGTCTGATCCAGCAGGCTAGTTCTTATGTTCTTATGTTCTAGTACCAGCTGCCTCCAGCAGATATCTAAGAGGGCAGCATATGCTTTTTTCTAAACAGGGTGGCCACATCTGGATGGGAAACTGGTGGGAGGTTTAGGGGGTGGAGCCTAGCGAGGGAGGGGTTTAGGGAAGAGATGGACCTCAGCAGGGTAGGATGTCACAGACTTCATTCTCCAAAGCAGTCATTTTGTCCACAGATCAGTTGTGATTCCGGGAGAACTCCGCACCCCGCCTCCCACACCCACAACCACCCCGCCTCCCACACCCACTCCACGCAGGCATCCTTATTTCTGAAAGAATGAATAAATAAAAGATAACCAGATGAGAAAGGAATCGAAACACGGTTGACAAAAATGAGGCGTGTTTCTTTCCACCCCTCTCCAAACATCTAACTCATCGTGTATAGTCAGGATTAGAAGAGATCGGAAGGGGATTTCGCTGTTGTCATTGAAGAACTGAA
Source organism: Sphaerodactylus townsendi (assembly GCF_021028975.2). NCBI lineage: Eukaryota > Metazoa > Chordata > Lepidosauria > Squamata > Sphaerodactylidae > Sphaerodactylus > Sphaerodactylus townsendi. Next base: position 145,145,185 of record NC_059428.1, read on the forward strand.
CCCCTCTAGATGAACAAGTAGTACTTTGATAGATGAGATTTCATATTGACAAGAGCAAGGCACTGCATTCTGGGAGGAATATTTTCAGCTCGAAATGCAACTCCCCGCGCCCACGATTTACCGCTCAGAACTCGGAAAAAGAAAGAAAGCAAAAGACTAGACCTCGTCACCGCGTCCTGCTCGATGAAAATCCCTTTGTATCATGGATCGGATCGCTCCATTTCAATCAAGAGTTAGGAAAATACATGAAAAAGAATGGATTTTCTCCTTAAACGATAAACACTGCTTTCCCTGATTGGACTGGCGCTTATTGAGTTTGCAATATAGCCTCTCGCTGGGGATGATTCCAAAGGCAATAAGCAATGAAATATTCAAGGCCAGCTATAACGGTTGACAGACAGGCAGGATTTTCAAACCTCCCGGCAAGTTCGGGGAAGACATATCGATCGGCATCAGTCTTGAGGAAGCTGGTCGGCCCGTGGCTGGAAATATTCACAGAATGACAGGATCATACGCGAACCTTCTCTGTGCCAAACTTGAATCCACTCGCATATATTTTTTCCTACCATATCTTCGGAACCCCTGACCTGGATGGCCCATGGGAGCGAGTGTGGGGTAGTGGTTTAAGAGCAGTGGATTCCAATCTGGAAAACCAGGTTCGATTCCTCACTCCTCCCCAAGAGCGATGGACACTGCTGAGGGAGCAGCAGTGGTGTAGGAGGTTAAGAGCTCCTGTATCTAATCTGTATCTAATCTGGAGGAACCGGGTTTGATTCCCAGCTCTGCCGCCTGAGCTGTGGAGGCTTCTCTGGGGAATTCAGATTAGCCTGTACACTCCCACACACGCCAGCTGGGTGACCTTGGGCTAGTCACAGCTTCTTGGAGCTCTCTCAGCCCCACCTACTTCACAGGGTGTTTGTTGTGAGGGAGGAAGGGCAAGGAGATTGTCAGCCCCTTTGAGTCTCCTGCAGGAGAGAAAGGGGGGATATAAATCCAAACTCTTCTCCTTCTCCTTCTCCTTCTCCTTCTCCTTCTCCTTCTCCTCCTCCTCCTTCTTCTAGCTACCTGGATCTCATCAGATCTCGGAAGCTAAGCAGAGTTGCCCCTGATTAGTACTTAGATGAGAGGCCACAGAGGAATTCCGGGGTCTGCATCCAGAAGGCGGCAACTCTGTTGATTTCCTGTCTTGAAAACCCTACTGGGTTGTCACGAGACTTGACGGTGCTTTAAACACACACTCGCATCCTCTGAAGGAATCTTTGTCCTTTCCCAGGGATACCCAGTGGGCCTTCTTCATCTGATGCAATTTATTATCTTCTCACTCACAGATGCCTCCTTTATGATTTGCATACGGCTTTCAAATGCTCTTGGCCTGTTTCAAAGGGCCCTTTTGATCTTATGCTTGGGGGGGGGGTTCATTTGCTTAAAGTGTAGATCTTTATGAGAAAAAGAAAAAGGACTTGTTTCCATTTGAGGTCAGAATAAACTTTTTTTTTGAAACAAACTAGTAGAAAAAGTATCAGCCAGTCAAGAGGGATGTTGAAAAGCTGGAATGGGTCCAGAGGAGGGCAACCAAAATGGTCAAAGGTCTAGAATCCATGGCCTACAGTGGTGGCGAACCTTTGGCACTCCAGACGTTATGGACTACAATTCCCATCAGTCCCTGCCAGCATGGCCAATTGGCCATGCTGGCAGTGGCTGATGGGAATTGTAGTCCATAACATCTGGAGTGCCAAAGGTTCGCCATCACGGCCCTATGAGGAGAAACTTAGGGAGCTGGGGATGTTTAGTTTGGTGAAGAGAAGGTTAAGTGGTGACATGATAGCCATGTTTAGATATTTGAAGGGATGTCATGTTGGTGAGGGAGCAAGCTTGTTTTCTGCTGCTCCTGAGAATCGGGCAAAGAGTAATGGGTTCAAGGTACATTAGGAAGTAAATTAGTAAATGTAAACATTAGGAAGAACTTCCTGACAGTAAGGGCTGTTCGACAGTGGAAGATGCTGCCTCGGAGGGTGGTGGAGTCTCGTCCTTCGGAGGTTTTTCATCAGCGGCTGGATGGCTAACTATCAGGAGTGCTTGGATTGCTTATTCCTATATGGCAGGGAGTTGGGCTTGATGGCCCTTGGGGTCTCTTCCAACTCCATGGCCGTTTCCGCACGGCCATGGTAGGGGTCAGATCGGCGTACATGACGCCGACCCGACCCCTCTGGGACCGTTCGCATGAATGGTCCCAGAACCTCCTGGGACGATGGCGCAATGCTGCACCGTCGTCAGGTCAACCTATCTGCCCTGCGGCCCTGCGGCACGTCGCCAAGGCCAGGGGACATGCCCCCCTGCCCTGCGCAACCGCTCCAGAGTCGCAGGGCAGAGGGGGCATGTCCCCAGGCCTCGGCGACGCGCCGGAGGGCCGCAGGGCAGGTAGGTCTACCGGACATGGGGGGAGGGAAGACGCCTTGGAGCCGCTGCCGTTCACACAGCAGCAGCTCCAAGCCGCCGTTTTCCATAAACCTCGCTAGGGAAGCGAGGTTGGAAAACGGCTGCTTCGCACCGTTTGGCGGAGCGGCTGCGAAGCAGCTGCGCCCCCTGTGCAAACGGCTCCCTGGGGACAACGTTTTTGCCGTCCCCAGGGCGCCATATACGGCCCGTGCGGAAAGGGCCCATGATTCTATGAACAGACACCAGGGGGCCATCGCTCAGTGGAAGAACATCTGCTTTGTATGTCTATTGTCCCAGCATCCCCAGTTCAATGGCTCAAACTGCAGAGAGCAGCTGTGACAATATCGACTTTAATAGACTCAGGAGTTGACCAGGCGCCTTCGTGTGTTCAAAGCTGCTTTCAGAAACAGACTGTCAGACTAGACGAGGTGCCGGTCTGAGGCAGGGGGGCAACTCTCATGTGCTACATGTTTTGCAAGTGACCAAAGGTCACTGCGCCAGATTAGTGCAATTGGGCAGTTGTTATGCTTGAGCGCACATGCGCTATGAGTATCCAAAGATCACTGCAGAAGACTAGGGCAGCTGTGTAATTCTTATGCCTTAATGCGCATGTGGCACAAGTATCCAAGGATCACGGCACAAGGCTGGGGCAGCTGGGTAATCCTTATGCTACACGTGTGCTACAGGTGTTTAAGGGTCATCGCACAAGGTTGGGGCATCTGGGTAATTCTCATTCAGAGGTTAGTTTGCTGGAGGCTGAAACACAGAGCAAAGCCCTTTAGGAGCAGCAGTGGCGTAGGAGGTTAAGAGCTCGTGTATCTAATCTGGAGGGACTGGGTTTGATTCCCAGCTCTGCCGTCTGATCTGTGGAGGCTTATCTGGGGAATTCAGATTAGCCTGTACACTCCCACACATGCCAGCTGGGTGACCTTGGGCTAGTCACAGCTTCTCGGAGCTCTCTCAGCCCCACCCACCGCACAGGGTGTTTATTGTAAGGGGGGAAGGGCAAGGAGATTGTCAGCCCCTTTGAGTCGCCTGCAGGAGAGAAAGGGGGGATATAAATCCAAACTCTTCTTCTTCTTCTCTTCTAGTACAACCAATTCATAGAATCATAGAGCTGAAAGGGCCCATAAAAGGCCATCTAGTCTATTTTATTAAGACAGCCTGCAAAGGAGAACATTTGGGCAAAATTCGAATGCCGTGTCACAAAAAGCAGAGACCGTTTGTGGTCTGGTGACACCTGCTTGTCCTTTCCAGTAAATGGGCCATCTCTCCGTCCATCATAACAGTATTTTACTAGTTGGAATCATAAATGGCCTTCTGTTCCGTAGTATAATGGAAATGATATTTTTTTATCAAGTGACAGATGAGTTTGTCCATGGAACACACAGAAAGAGGTTTGCAAGCGACGCAGGCCACAAGTTTGATCCTTCGGGAGCATTCAAAGGCTCTTCCTCGGAGATTTTCGGTTTGGCTTGCAATTGTCAGCTGCGTAGGGTGCCGAAAACTTCGGAGGTGCTTTGCGCTTTATTAACAACGAACGGGGGCACTGAGAATCGGCTGCTTTGTCCGGGCGATAGACGGCAGCTTTCTCGAGTGTACATTTAGAGGTTTGCTAATGAGACTTTCATAAATGAAGGGACCCGCAGGGGCTCCCACACACAGTGTTTTCGGAGGGCTATTTACAGTCGCCGTGATTGCTTCGGGCATTATTGCCCACCAGCCGGGCTTAGTTGGTACTTCGAAAGGTCAACATGTTGATGGGGCCATGACAAGGTGAGCCATTTTTTTTTTTTGCAAAGTGGAAATGGATTCACTTGTTCTTGAAATTCTGAAAGCCGGAAAGCCATTGTGGCAAACGAGTCGTGTTCACCCCTCCTCCCACCTCTTGGTTCATAAATAATGCACTCGGGAAGAATTAGACTGCATGTTGCCTTTCATACACTGGTTGCATCCTGCAAGAATTTCACCACTGATGTCCAAGAAATCAGCTCCAGGAAGCCTTCTAGCAACCTTCCAGAAGTCTGACGGGAATGTTTAAAGCTCTCCTTTCTGAGCAATCAAACTTTAATTCCCTCCTTCCTCGCTGTTCTAGCAGATGCAGCGGATCGGAGGGCTCTCGTGAGAAATCTGTTGGAAGGCCGGACAAATCGTAAAATGTTTCACTGTGCCTTCTGTGTCGTATTTCGGCATTTGTCTTCCTGATTCATTTTAATGATTGGCTGTTGCTCACTTTTCTTCTTTATCCAACATGGCCGCTCCATAGAATCATAGAGTTGGAAGAGACCCCAAGGGCCATCAAGTCCAACCCCCTACAATGCAGGAACACGCAATCAAAGTACTCCTGACAGATGGCCATCCAGCCTCTGTTAAAAAAACCTCCAAAGAAGGAGACTCCACCACACTTCGAGGTAGTGCATTCCACTGTCAAACAGCCCTGACTGTCAGGAAATTTTTCCTGATGTTTAGGTGGAATCTCTTCACCTTGAATTACTCTTTGCCTGATTCTCTGGAGCAGCCAAAAACAAGCTTGCTCCATCTTCAACACGACAAACCTTCAAATATCTAAACATGTCTAACATGTCACCTCTTTACCTTCTCTTCACCAAACTAAACATACCCAGCTCCCTAAGTCTCTCCTTGTAGGGCGTGGATTCCAGACCGTTTACCATTTTGGTTGCCCTCACCCGTTCCAGCTTGTCAATATCCTTCTTGAATTGTGGTGCATAATATTCCAGATGAGGTCTAACCAATGCAGAATAGAGCGGTACAATTACATCCCGCGATCTTGAAACTATACTCCTATTGATACATCCCAGAATCGCATTGGCTTTCTTGGCCGCTGCATCACACTGCTGACTCCAGAGCCAGTGGAATTGCCTTTACACTGAATGGGTTCCTACTCACTGTAACAGAGAGATTCCCAGAGTATTCTGCTCTCTTCAATCAGAGTTAGGATACCAACAGGTGTGGGTCTGCCATAAAAATGATTGGGCAGGTGCACCAAAAGATCAAGCACTATCACTCTACACCTGTTGCTTTGGGTTCCTTAGAACCTGGTCAATTTTTAAAGCATTTCTCATTAAAGTATTTCAATGTGACCATTTTTCTTTTCCACCAATAGGTTTCCTCATTAAACAGTGCCATAAGGAAGACTGGGATGAATATTCAACTATATATCATGAGTAACCCGTCTTGTGTCTAGTACTTATAAAACAGCCAAAACTTCATGGCTGCACATACACGTCTCTTACATAAATTGTGGGCATTGTAGTATATAACAATAGAGCATCGTATAGTACAAATTGTCTCTTGGGCAATACAACCTCTGGATAAGTTAGTATTTTGTAGTTTCTAATATTTACCAGATTCTAAGGAACCTAAAACACCTGCAGGTGTTTTTCCGTCCTCTCGCTGTCTGATTTTCAAATTAAAAATTCAGTAAAAAGAAGGTTGGATACAAACCTTTACACATTCATCTTCAGTTATAGAAACAAATCATACCGATGTTATGAAGTGCACCAGTCCAGTCTGAATAACATTCCAGTTATCAAATTTATCTAACTTCGTACCATGCAAAACGCAGGTCCGTTTACTCAACTGTACACATTTCTTTAGCCTCTTCTCTTTATTGGGAGTCATGGTTCTTTTTCAGTATCTAGAAAAGAGTAATCTTACCGAAGCTATGGCATTCCAAATAAATTCTTGTGTATCTTTGGGAAGAACATCTATGTAATTAAAAAAGAAACTTTTTGTTGGGGTGGGGAGGAGGTAGCTCTTTACATGCTCCTCGAGAAATAACTCTGGAAGTGATTGTCCAGTATTCTTTGGCTCTACTTCGAGGTTTGCCCGTTCGCACCTGCAACTTCCAAATGATGCAACAAGTCACCCTGCTTTAGATGCTGTGGACCCAGAAAAGTGAAAGTTACCTGCCAATTTATTTCTCTCAGTGAAGAGGAATTTCTTCTGGCAGTAATAGTGAAAGATGGTACAGAGGAAAGCATCTTCTACCATTAGGGGTTCTTGATGGACCAAGTAACAAAGCTGATAGCTCTCGGACAAATGTTGGATCGGTGCCGCTCGCAATATCTCACTTTAGCAAGTTCTTCCCATCCTGATCTTCTTTCCCGGTGTTATTTTGCATTTTCACAGCCCTCGGCCTGAACGGGCCGTGTTATTTTACGCAGAAATATAAAATATTTATTAACCTTGTGAAAAGCCAGCAGCTGTTATTCAGAAAAAAGAAACCGTGCATTTCTTCCCATTTTAACCTACATCCCAAATGCCATCTATTCTGTTTTTCAATACACAGTGGCAAATATACAGTACCTGTTTATGGTGTTATGACTGGCGGGAATGAAGGGGGAATCCGGAACCTCAGACGCAGCTCCGAAAAGGGATTGTTTTGAGTCATCAACTCCAGGTTGGGGAATCCTGGGAGATCTGGATCCTTAAGGAGGGGAGGTTTTGGGGAGATTTGGATCCTTAAGGAGGGAAGGTTTTGGGGAGAGGAGGGACTTCAGTGGATGCAGTACATGCTCCAAAGTGACGATCACAAAATGGTGGCCAGGAATCATTTCGAGTGGGTGAGTGCAGTCATAAATTGTGGCAAGGGGAGGGGGGATTGAAAACACATTGAAACCACCACAATTTATGACTGCAACTCACCTACAGCCCTTTCTGCACAAATCCCTGAAAACGTTTTTTCGGGGATTCGTGCAGAATCCCTGAAAACGGTTTTTTCGGGGATTCGTGCAGAATGGGCTATAGACCTTCAAACTACAGAAATCAGCCCCATAGGAGGAAATGGCAGCTTTGGAAGATGGACTCTGTGGTATTGTGTAACTACTGAGGTCTGCCCTTGACCAGAAGTGCCCTAAATCTCCCGTTGCTTCCCAGGCTGGAACTGAGAAACCCCTTCTGTGTTTGACACTCTGCTGCGGCATCTTTTGGCCTTCATTCCAGGGGGGTCCCCCTTCCTGACTCTGCCGGGCTTCACGTTATTATCCGGCTGTGTTAGAATTAATAACGTCGGATTCTCGAGCTACTCTGCCAAACCTACAATCCTCTGATGTCTGGCTTAAGCTTGTATTTATAATTCAAACAGTAATGGAAAAGGGAAATTAAAATCCTTACAATTTATCAAAAGAATGAAAAAGGCAGTTAGGGGGGGAAAAATAAGGAATCAGCCCATTGGGAGCTGAGAAAATTACTTGGCAAGTGTTTTCTCCCCTCCTTCACCTTCAAGGAAAGGAGCTATTAGTTAATAATGTTAACATATTTCTTTTGTCCTTTCCACCTTGATATTCTTAATTCACAAACGTAACAAAAAATCCATCATTCCTCTTAGACTGATGTAGTATTTATCTCAGCGAATTTCCTCCCCAAATTGACTTTTCCTTGCCTACATTTTTTCCCCCTTTGCCTCTGCGAGGAAACGCTCAAGTCCCGTAAACTTCAATTTAAAAATTAGTGTTATCAAAAGAAGCAGACCGGGAACTAATAACAACCCAGTGCGAATAATCTCTCCATATTTTATTGTGTTTGAATCCGTTGTACGACGAGTGTTTTAATATGCAAAATTAAGCCTTCGTTTCGGTAATTGTGTACAGACATGGTGTAGTGGTTAGAATGTCAGGCTAAGATCTGGGAGAGTCGGGTTCACATCCCTGCTCCGCCATGGAATCTTGCTGGACACTCTCAGCCATCAATTGCCTCTGCATAAGACCCCTCGCCAAGTATGATCCACCTTAGGAGCAGCAGTGGCGTAGTGGTGAAGAGCAGGTGTGCTCTAATCTGGAGGAACCGGGTTTGATTCCCTGCTCTGCTGCCTGAACTGTGGAGGCTTATTTGGGGAATTCAGATTAGCCTGTGCACTCCCAACACACGCCGGCTGGGTGACCTTGGGCTAGTCACAGTTCTTCTGAGCTCTCTCAGCCCCACCCACCTCACAGGGTATTTGTTGTGAGGGGGAAAGGGCAAGGAGATTGGACGCCCCTAGGAGAGAAAGGGGGGATATAAATCCAAACCCTCCTCCTCCTCCTCCTCCTCCTCCTCCTTCTTCTCCTTCTCCTCCTCCTTCTCCTCCTTCTTTATGTTCCTGTTATCCATTTAGTTGAACAGTCCAAGTTTCCAGGTGAGCTTTTGTCTGGAGGCCAGTTCTCAATGCAGTTCTCCCATATCTTGTACAGATCATTACATGGATTTATCCGCCTCGAGAAAGGCACATGGAGATACACCAGCCCTGCAGAAAAGGATGCTGCCAACGATTTCGGGTTTGCTCCAGCTGCTGCCTGATTTCCTGCAGTGACGGTACGCCCAGCGAAGACAAGATCCCAGCCTTCACAGCTAATAGTGCATTTCCAGATCCCGATTTGCTGGCCCCGGCCTTTTCACATTTGCAGTTTCTCCTTTGGCAGGATAGAAGCCTCTCTTCAGTTCTGGCACAGCAGAAACTGGACAACGCCTCGACCCTCTTCCCTACTTTTTCTTCGTGGCGGCTCCGGAGAGAGGTGTGGGAGCATTCATATGCAGAAAAGCAAGGGGGATTTGCATAGAGTCAGAGGACAGATATGCATATTCATTCCAGGGGTAGGTCAGGAATAGATTCAGTTGCATTCACGTGTGATCGAGGGAGGAGTTATGGACATTCACTGCCGAGGCCTGCTTCGAACCTGAGCTCACAGACCATTAATTTCTGTGTTGATACCATTCTGATAACAATTTGGAGCCACACCGCAGAAGGCACGTGTATGGGCAATTGCTGACATTGTTCTATATCTATATTCCTTGTGTGTATTGAAATAAAACTTTTACAGCTTAAAAAAAACAGATTTTGCCCACTTGCAGGTTGGCAGAGCAGTTGTGGTGGCATCAACATTACATAGATGGAGTGTAAAAACCTTAACACCTATATGCAAAAAACCCTCAAAATTAGGCCGCAAACAAATAAGCAACTTATGAAGTGTGGAAAGCTTGAATGAAAAGAAGCAACAGGTGCTACAAGCAATATTTGATTTCGTTATATTATTTTATTGCTTATTAGTTTATTTTGTTCAACTTATAGGCCGTCCTTCCCTGCACAGACTCCGGGCATATTCCAGGGATGCTCGAATACGTCTTGTATGTTGTGATCCCTGCTGGTTTAGCCAATTTTACTATTACCAAGCGTCGTGCCATTTTATACCATTTTCATACTGTTCATGCGTTTCAAGCTGCGGAGATGCACTTGTCTCAAAAGGAGTGCTTCAAAATAGGGGTGCGTTTAATGGAAGTTGACTCACAACCCCCCCAAAAGGGTAAATAAAGAATTGCAGTTCTGATCCTTGTGAGGGAGAAGTGCCGCCCCTGATTTTTTTTGAGCACATTCTTGGCAGAGGTTTGCAGAATTGACGCTTTATTTATTTAAGCCACGGTTAGGCGCCTATTACACTTCTATGCAACATCTGATTTGACTCATAGTGATCTGCTGTGCCTTGTAGCTTTTGCATGAAGCGAGCTTCTCTAAGCAGCAGGGTTGTGCTGTGTTAATGTGCTATCCGCGATTACATATGATGAGCTTTCTATAAGGCCCTATGAGTGGCCCTCAAAGAGGCATCCTATCATTCCAGCCTCGCTCAAGTCTTTCAGATTGGGTCAATGTATCTTGGGTTAATCTTCCAAGCGAAGGTGAGAGCACAGCTACTCTATGGAGCTCCTATTTGGCTAATTCCAAATAGCAGCATAATCAAATCATTCCACTCCAAATTCTTGCACAAATTATTTTGCGTGCCAAACTGCGTCCCATACGCAGTCTTATGTTTAAAATCTGGCCAATATTCTATAGAGGCCACTATCTGGCTAATCATTATAAAATTCTGGTTAAAATATTCACTTTCGCGACTCCAAGAACTCATTGACTTAACTTGCAGCAGGTGAATTCCACCATTCAAAATGGGTGCACAATAGTTACAGCAAAGATCGAGGAACTGGGTTATGACAGTGACTCCTTTAATATACTAGCGCTTTACTGAAACTTTTTGACCTCATTAAAGAGAGGCTGTTAGCAATGGACTATATCAACAGCTACCGGAGAGCTTGGCAAATAAATCTTGTTCACCAACAAATTATGTCGAATTCCTTTCACGCGGGGATGTAACCTATTACATTACAAGCTCACAAATCCGTCATACACAGGAGAGCCTATAGCGCTGGCTAGATTTGCATCATGCCATCTCCTGGCTACATAGAGGAAGACTTAAAAGGTCTTCCAAGCGATAAGAGGTTTACAGCCTGTAGCATACCGGGACAGCTGGATTCCATCCCGCACATTCTCCTGAACTTTCGTATTATACCGGAACTCCGATCCGGCCTGCTATGCCCAGAAGCTATAGACCCTATGATTGATTACATACTTTGAATCAGATAAAGTGGATTCACGAAACTTTTAAATTATCAGGATTTTTTTCATTGTTGCCTTATAATTGTAGAAGTTTTTTACATCGAAGTTTAGCCAAGCAATGTATGACAAACGTGAAGTTTTTTACTATTCACTTTTAACTGGAACTGTATTTTTTAACTGGAACTATCGTGTATATGCCAATAAAGGCTTATTGAAATTGAAAGTGATTGAATTGTATCTTGGGTTAGAACCTTTCCCTGCTGCTTTCGACTTTTCCTAGCATTATTATCTTTTCCAATAACTCTTGTCTTCTCATGATGGGACCATCATGTCTTCTCCTGATTGGTCTTCTCTTGTCTTCTCCTGATTGGTCCCATCAAAGTACTATAGTCTCAGTTTAGTCATGTTAGCTTCTAGGGAGCATTGGAACTTCATCTACAACCTGCCCATTTGTCTTTTCAGTGCTCCACGCGGGCCCGAAAACTCTCCTCCGACACCACCTTTTAGATGAACTCACTTTCGTCCCATCGGCCTTCTTCACTCCCTTTAGACCCTGCTAAGCCCGTTGACGTAAATGGCCTTTTGAAGGAATAGCCTTGCTTTGGCACGGATAATGCGTTTAAATGCATCGCATGAAGACCAGAGCCAGGCTTCAGATTGCAAAATGGGAGCATCCAAAATGGAGATTTTAAACAGCCAGCTGAGCAAGATCAGAAAAAAAAGGAATCTTTTAGGACTCGGTATTATGGGCTTCTGTTTTGAACTGTGCCAAGATGGCCAGCTGTTGAGGTCCAGAGGTTGCCTTAATACCTGCACTGGATAGGATACTCCAACTCATCATGCCCAATTTTTGAGACACAGGGGCAAGCTAATATCCTCGGCATGTGTCTTGGGCAGCACCCAGGAATTCGGAATGTGTTGGCAAGAAAATGCCACTTCCTTCCCTGCCAAGCTGAAAGGGATGCGGCATTCATTTCCACCATGCCGAACAGCTGCTGGAATGCAAATGTCCACCCAAGCCACAGTTGCGTGCTTAATTGTTACAAGGGAGCCGATCATTACCGTTTCTATTTTTATTGTTTCTCCGCAAGAGACCCAGATGAATCCTTTCTTGGCTGTCTTTCCTTTTTGGAAGAACCCCATTGTGGGGGAAAAACTCAATAAGCTTTGCCTAAATTCATAGGACAAAGTGAAGCAATACTACCGGGAAGCAGGGCAGCTCAGTAGTAGTAGTAGTAGTAGTAGTCGCATTAGATGCGTCGTCGTGCGTGCGTGGAGTAAATTAAGTGATAGATAGATGCGTCGGCTCCAGCGAGAAGATGATCGGACTGCTGATGCAGTCATTTCTGTTGGAGATGCCAGGAATTGAACCAGAGATCTTCCACATACAAAGGCAAAATAATATGAGAGCAGGGGCGTACTGCCTATGGGGACATGGGGTAACCCATGTCGCCAGGCGCACATAGACTTGGGTGCCGGCACCAGCTCCAGGTGGTAGACCTGGACACTGGTGGTGGCTCCAAGTGTAGACCTGGATGCTGGTGCTGGCTCCTGGCTGTAGACTTGGATGCCAGTGTGGGCGCCAGGTGGTAGACCTGGGCACCTTGTGGGGGGGAGCAGAAAATTCAGATTTTGTCTCTGGGCTCCATTTTTCCTTGATATACCTCTGTATGAGAGTATTTTACCAGACACCCTGGAGGGCTGCTGTCAGTCAGAGTAGACAGCGTCCCTCTTGATTAATTGTGCGACCATTGTCAAGCAGTTATATGTGTACTGAAATTATTCTTTTCCTTTCCCTTCATCGGTGCTTCTGTTATTCACCTCCCGCTCTTTCCCCTCTGGCTGACCCTTTCCACAGGAACCTTTTGAAACACCTTGAGGCAGGAATTAAACATTTCCTCCACAGAGTTCCGCGCTTTTGTACCCCCAAAACATTTTATTTCCTGCCTCAGAACAGGAAACCCTAGTTTGAATTCTGCTTCTCCCGTCTGAGAATCAGACCCTAAACTCTTCAGCTGGTTGTGGTGGATTTTCCAGGCTGTGTGGCCATGGTCTGGTGGATCTTGTTCTTAACGTTTTGCCTGCATCTGAGGCTGGCATCTTCAGAGGTGTATCACAGAGGGAAGTCTGTTACACACTGTGACACAGATGCAGGCGAAACATTAGGAACAAGATCCACCCAACCACGGCCACACAGCCTGGAAAACCCACCACAACCAGTTGAATCCGGCCGTGAAAGCCTTCGACAATACATCTTCATTTCAGATTTCCTTGCACGAAATTTTTCCAGAGGGGAAAAAAGGGTACATTTCTCAACATTATCTATGCCCACCCCCTGCAAAGTCAACATTTTTGTTTCATACGAATAAGCAACATACACCAAACACAAAAAAGACGGTACAAACTGTGCCTACAAACCATGCAACGTGCAAATAAATCTACTCCCCCCCTCAAACAAAAAACCTGACAGCAAATTTAGTTCATTTAGTCAGTGCAGAGGGAAAGGTCAAGAACAAATCGCTATTTCTATTTTAATTGCCCTCTTTCTTGTTCCTGAGATGTCTCTCTTAAACTGATGAGCTCCTTTTATGTTTTTTCCCCTTGAATAAAAATTAAGGTATTTATGTAATGTCTTGGATTTACCACATGTTGTCTTCGTCTTTTGAAGCTGCAGACGAGGTTTTGAATTAAAATGACAACTGTGCATGAGTCGCGTGGGTGTGAGGGGAAGGCAGTGGGAGGAGAGGGGCTTTTTCGTTCTCTTGGAGTTCAATGGCAGAACTTGTCTTTATGCCGCCTCTCTTGCTAGTGTGGAGGTTTGCCAATGGTGGAGGTGGAACCTGGGTGGAGAAGATGCCTATGAAACCCTGCTCTTATCTTCACAACTTCTGAGGAGTGCCAGTCTCACTCTTCACACCTGGCATCACCGCAGTGTTACGATAGTACATCGGCAAAGCAGAATTGCCTGGGGCTGTCATTTTGTGATTGGGCCCAAGTCTGATGGCAGCCATTTTGTGATTGGGCCCAACTCCGATGGCAGCCATTTTGGATTGAGCCCAACTTTGATGCAATCATTTTGGATTGAGCCCAACTTTGATGCAATCATTTTATGATTGGGCCCAACTCAGATGGCAGCCATTTTGTGATTGAGCTCAACTCTGATGGCACCCATTTTGTGATTGGATCCAACTCTGATAGCACCCATTTTGTGACTGAACCCAACTCCAATGGAAGCCAATTTGTGATTGGGTCCAACTCTGATCGCAGTCATTTAATGGTGGTGAGCATTACCGTTGCTCAAAATTCTAGAACTATCCATGGATTCAGCAAGGTTGAGAAAATGCTAGAACTGCCCATGGACTTGACAATGTTGGGAAAATTCTAGAACTATCCACGGACTTGACAATGTTGGGAGCATTCCAGAATTGCCCATGGACTCGTCAATGTTGGGGAACCAAAGTGTTGATTTTATGAACTGTTTGCATGGTATACCATTCCGAGATCAAGGTAAAGCTCAGCGTTTGATATGATTTCTTCTTGGCATGGGAGTTCTTCCCCCAGTTGGAGTAGAAAGCAGTGTTTAATATAGCAGCTTGAAAAATCACCTCGTTCCCTCTTCAAAAGGTTATGTGAACAACAAGTCCCTTCCTGCAGTATATTTGTGGACTGTTTACTCCATATATAATGAGACGGTTACAAAGCAGATTCTAATGAACCCCTGAGTGTGGCAGATCCCCATTTGCGACTCCATCCTCGGCCTTTGAAAGAGCGTGACATTTGCGCAGGAAATACAATAAACAGGAAAAGAAATGGAATTTTTTGTGCTTAATGAGTCTCCGGACAGAGCAAGGGAGACAAGGAACGGGGGTGACTTCATTAGAGCCCGTTCTCGGCGACCAAATCCACAGCTAAGAAGGAAATCCTTCTGATGTGGATTGCATATTTTACCAAGTCAACCTGTTCGCTTTGTGCTTGACTTTTTAAAAGAAATTAACTAGAGTTTGAATCTTCTAACTCAGGGGTAGGGAACCTGCGGCTCTCCAGATGTTCAGGAACTACAATTCCCATCAGCCTCTGTCAGCATGGCCAATTGGCCATGCTGGTAGGGGCTGATGGGAATTGTAGTTCCTGAACATCTGGAGAGCCGCAGGTTCCCTACCCCTGTTCTAACTTCTTCTAGGGCAGGGGTCTTCAAACTATGGCCCTCCAGATGTCCATGGACTACAATTCCCATCAGCCCCTGCCAGCATGGCTAAGTGGTAGGGCTCATGGGAATTGTAGTTATGAACATCTGGAGGGCCATAGTTTGAAGACCCCTGTTCTAGGTTCTATTAGGGCTGCTACCCTTTGGTCAGGGTATGGAAATCTATCAGAATTACAACAGATCCCCCGACTACAGAGACCAGTTCCCTTGAAGAAAATAGCTGCTTAGGAGGGTGTGCTTTATGACATTATACCCCACTAAGACCTCTTTCCTGTATAAACTCCACCCTTCTTAATCTTCTCCCCCAAATTTCCATGAGTCTAAGATAGGCTGACCAGACGTCCCGCTTTTGGCGGGACAGTCCCGCCTTGAAACAACTTGTCCCGCGTCCCGCGGGTTTTTTCAAGTGTCCCGGGTTTTGGAAGGCTGCCGCACTGCCTTCTGGGGCGCAAGGCAGTGCGGCAGCCTCCTGCGTGGCCGCAGGAGCGCACGGCCTTCTGGGGCGCTCCTGTTTCCCGCCCTGTGACAAGGAGGGAAACGGGAGCACCCCAGAAGGCAGTGGGCGCGTGAGCACGCGCAGCCGCCCTCCCGTCCGTCCGGGTTCGCAAAGGTGACCATATGGTCACCTTAGTCTAAGTCCAAGAAGGCTCCAGCCTAGACTAGTGTGGCAACAAAGACAAATTACGGTGGCGAGCATTCTGGATGACACCTAGCTTTGCCAGCTCATGATTGGAAAAATTCTATTTCGGGATGAAGTATGGGGAAGGAGGGGCTGGGAAGGATAAAACCATAGAGTTTCTATTGCATCCTAGAGCAGTGTGGTATCACTTCCAAGTTCAGCCTGGAAATGACCTCACAATGTCAACGTGACAGCAATTTTTCCTGCATCCCCTCCAGCAAGTAGCAGTAGGGGTCAGGGGGTTGCCAGTAGGAGATCTTGTACTAGAGTTGGACAATCCTGGGCTCATTCCACACATGCAGAATAATGCACTTTCAAACTGCTTTCAATGCTCTTTGAAGCTGTGCGGAATGGCAAAATCCACTTGCAAACAGTTGTGAAAGTAGTTTGAAAACGTATTATTTTGCGTGTGCGGAAGGGGCCCTAGAGACTAGCATAAGTTAGGGTGGCCAAGTTCCAGGACAGGCTTGGGGAGTTACAGCTGATTTCCAGAGATCTGTTGTACAGGGGGAAATGGTGGTTTTGAAGGGTGGACTCTTTGACAGAGATGTCCCTCTTCCCCAAACCCCACCGTCCTGAGGCTCCACCTACCAAATCTCCAGGAATTTCCCAACCTGGAATTCACAAAAATAACAGGGGAGAAGGTGAACCACCCAGTTGTCCTATCAATAGGTAACTGGCGTTACCATGGCTCCCTGCAGACCTAGGCCAGAGAACAGAGCCTGGTGTAGAGAGCCAGCAGGGTGTAGTGCTGATTGCCATCCAGTTCGCTGGTCTGTGCCGCTTGTGTCCAGATCAGCTGGAGGTCTTCTGAGATAGGGGGCAAGCAGATCAGAGAGAAATTTTTCTCTCTTTCTCACAATACTAGAACCAGGGGGCATCCATTGAAAATGCTGGGGGGGGGGGGAGAGAATTAGGACTAATAAAAGGAAACACTTCTTCACGCAACGTGTGATTGGTGTTTGGAATATGCTGCCGCAGGAGGTGGTGATGGCCACGAACCTGGATTGCTTTAAAAAGGGCTTGGACAGATTTATGGAGAAGTCGATCTATGGCTACCAATCTTGATCCCCCTTGATCTCAGATTGCAAATGCCTCAGCAGACCAGGTGCTCAGGAGCAGCAGCAGCAGAAGGCCATTGCTTTCACCTCCTGCCTGTGAGCTCCCAACGGCACCTGGTGGGCCACTGCGAGTAGCAGAGTGCTGGACTAGATGGACTCTGGTCTGATCCAGCAGGCTCATTCTTATGTTCTTAAGGCCATTGCTTTCACATCCTGCATGTGAGCTCCCCAAGGGCACCTGGTGGGCCACTGCGAGTAGCAGAGAGCTGGACTAGATGGACTCTGGTCTGATCCAGCAGGCTAGTTCTTATGTTCTTATGTCCTGGAGGACAGGCAAAGCAACCTGGGGCATCCTTATTTGGGGGCATGGCTGGCTACCGTGGACCAGCAGGGGTCTTCTGTCTTTGGGAATCTGCTTCACTTACTCAGAACAGCTGGCATAAGGTGACCTCTGATCCCAAAATAATATCCTCTTCACTGCCCTTTAATGGCGGACGCTTTCAGAAACATAGGAGAGGGTGGGCAGAAGGGTGCTACAACCCAGGAACCCCAGCACCCTGGTCTGTCTCCCAGCCCCTCTCTTCCACCTGGTCTTCTCCTCCTCCTCCACTTTAGGACTTTCCTTCCTTCTTTCTCCGGCAAAGTGGTAAAGAGCAGGCGGATTCAAAATTGGAGAACTGGGTTCGATTCCCCACCCCTCCACCTGCGTGGCAGAGGCTTATCTGATGAACCAGATGTGTTTCTGAACTGCTACATTCCTGCTGGGTCACCTTGGGCCAGTCACAGTTCTCTCAGGACTCTCTCAGCACCACCTACCTCACAAGGTGTCTGTTGTGGGGAGAGGAAGGGAAAGGAGCTTGTAAGCGAGAGAAAGGTGGGGTATAAATCCAAACTCCAACTCTTCCTTCTTCTGTCGGGGTGACCCAGAGCTGAGCTTTCCAATCAGATGAGCTGTTCATACATCCATATTTACTCAATTGCCACAATATCATTCATCGCCACGATGCGCCCGCCATTCACCGCGCTTACTTTTTATGCGCCCGTTTTGTTGCGGCGGCGTTCTTTTGACAGCTTCCCGAAGACGAGTACATAACTCATTCAAAAAACAGCGCCTCGTTTTAGAGAGAATACCGTCTTCAGAAGATTACGACGACGCCGAGTTGGTAATCCATTGTATTTTATGTTATATTTAACGCCGTTTCTTTACCGGAGCGAAGCTGTCATCGGTCCTCCCCGGACACCCATCACGAAACACTCCAGTGCTCATTATCTGCAACTGCAAATTACCACCGGAGAGGCAGCATTATCTTGTATATCATTACGGAGATGGAGCCGATGGAAAGGGGCCAAGGAAGTCATCAAAGAGGGGCTGGGGATCAATGAGATGGAAAGAATCGTTTCGTGGTTGCTCGCTAGACGGAGGCCTGGCTGCAAACCAAGCGAAGAGGGATGAACGGGAGCTGAACGTTGGCATCCCAATTTCCGAACCCCCTTCCCACCCGGAAATTGTTGCTGGCAATCAGCCATATTTCCACAGGAAGGGGAGAGGGGTTTTTGAGAGCTCATGTGGCACAGTGGTTAAGAGCACAGTGGACTCTAATCTGGAGAAGCAGGTTTGATTCCCCGCTCTTCCACATCAGTGGCGGACTCTTATCTGGGGAACTGGATTTGTTTCCCCACTCCTCCACGTGAAACTTGCCGGGTGACCTTAGCCCAGTCACATCCCTGCTGGGGGAATGAAGGAGTCATAGAATCATAGAGTTGGAAGAGACTCCAACAACCATCAAGTCCAACCCCCTGCCATGCAGGAACACACAATCAAAGCACTCCCGACAGATGGCCATCTAGCCTCTCTTTAAAAAACCTCCAAAGAAGGAGACTCCACCACACTCCGAGGTCATGCATTCCACTGTCGAACAGCCCTGGCTGTCAGGAAGCTTTCCTTAATGTTTTGATGGAACCTCTTTTTCCTCACTTTGAACCAATTACTCCTGGTCCTAATCCAGTGGTGGTGAACCTTTGGCACTCCAGATGTTATGGACTACAATTCCCATCAGCCCCTGCCAGCATGGCCAATTGGCAGGGGCTGGTGGGAATTGTAGTCCATAACATCTGGAGTGCCAAAGGTTCGCCACCACGGCCCTAATCGCTGGAGCAGCAGAAAACAAGCTTGCTCCCTCACCAACATGACATCCCTTCAAATATCTAAACATGGCTATCAGGTCACCTCTTAACCTTCTCTTCACCAAACTAAACATCCCCAGCTGCCTAAGTCTTCCCTTGTAGGGCATGGATTCCAGACCTTTGACCATTTTGGTCGCCCTCCTCTGGACCCGTTCCAGCTTGTCGATATCCTTCTTGAATTGCAGGTGCCCAGAACTGTACACAATATTCCAGGTGAGGTCTAATCAATGCAGAATAGAGAGGTACAGTTATGTTCCTTGATTTAGGAGCAGGGGGCCTCCAGAAACTCTGCTGAGGGTTCCCCCAAATCTCAAACTGGTCCTGTAATTCAGCTTCAGAGCGGACGGTTATCTTCTCCCATGCTGTGTGCAACGGCTTGAGAAGTAAGCATACGGCAGAGCAGGGCTTGTGTCTGAACACGCTGTCCTTTGGCGTTCTCTTAATTAACCTGACATTCTTTGGAGAGGGAACTGAAGAATAAAAGCACATCGCTGGGCCTTTGCGGGGCCTTTGAAGCCTTCACTACAACCGTGGGGGAGGGCGTCTTACCGCACAGATCTTTACTTTCCGAAGATTACCCCTGCAGAGAGCCCTTGAGAAGGGTTTGCCGTTTTCTAAAAGTGGTTCTGGAGGAAATCTCTTCATCCATCTTGTCTGCCTTTCCCTGCTTTCCTTTTGCAGGGCGGCGTTTATTTATTTACAAAGCCACCCAGATCTCTTTTCAACTGGAAGGAATGCATAGAGCAATGTTTGACAGCATTCCAAAAATGTTCAGATTTTTTTTAATGCACAAAGCCATCTGTAATTGGAACAAGAGTTAGGGACACAGGAGGAGGAGAAGGAAGAAGAAGAAGGAGAAGGAGGAGGAGGAGAAGGAGAAGGAGAAGGAGGAGGAGGAAGAGGAGGAGGAGAAGGAGAAGGAGGAGAAGGAGGAGAAGGAGGAGGAGGAGGAGGAGGAGAAGGAGGAGGAGGAGGAGGAGGAGGAGAAGGAGAAGGAGAAGAAGGAGGAGAAGGAGAAGGAGAAGGAGAAGGAGAAGAAGGAGAAGGAGAAGAAGGAGAAGAAGAAGGAGGAGAAGAAGAAGAAGAAGGAGAAGGAGAAAAAGGAGGAGGAGAAGAAAAGAAGGAGAAGAAGGAGGAGGAGGAGGAGAAGGAGAAGGAGAAGAAGAAGGAGGAGGAGGAGGAGGAGAAGGAGAAGGAGAAGAAGAAGGAGAAGAAGAAGAAGGAGGAGGAGGAGGAGGAGAGGAGGAGGAGGAGGAGGAATTTGGATTTATACCCTGCCTTTCTCTTGCAAACTCCTTCCCTTCCTCTCCCCACAACAGCCACTTTGTGAGGCAGGTGGGGCTGAAAGAGTTTGGAGAAAACTGTGACAGGCCCAAGGTCACCCAGTAGATTTCATGTGGAGGAGTGAGGAAACAAATCTGGTTCACCAGATAAGAGTCCCCCGCTCATGTGGAGGAGTGGGGAAGCAGCCATTTTTCTCCAGGGGAGCTGATCTGTGTTGTCCAGAGATGGCCTATAATCTGAAGAGATGGCTAACCACCTCCTGGAAATTGGCAACCCAAATTAGGAAGGAGAAGGGCTAGGGGACGGAAGTGGCAGGTAGTCCGTACACCTGACCCCACTCAGGACAAACCCATAGGAGTGGGCCTTGGCACAGCAATGAAATCACAACCCTATCAGCAACCATCTCTAGAAAACTTAATTTTGTAAATGCATGCGGCATCCTTGAAGTTGCCTCTCTGTGTGTTTTCCTCCCCTGTAAAGCTGCTGAATTATTTAGGGCTGAAATTTAAAATTAGAGCATGTGGCAAGGCACCCTATAAATATTTGATAAAGGTTTCTGGGATTCCAGGGGAGCAAAACAGATATTGCAGGCTTTTAGCTTACCACTTGTGGGTCATGCAACTGTACGTCGGCCGCTGGCATGGCCCCGGCTGCTCCAGCGGGGAGGAACGTTCGATATTGGTAGCGCAACTGACTCGCCACGGGAGACTGAACTCGGGGACTAAAGATCAAACAGGAGCTTTGAACGGGAGGCGATTTCCAGATGATTGCGGGTAGTTCCCCTGGAGGGAGGCTGGTGGCCCCTCCACGTCCCAAGCCCCACCTCCCAAGCTCCCACCTCAAAAATCCAACCTGGAGTTGGGGAAAGGCCCCAAGTGAGGCCTTTGGCTGAGTTGGAAACACAGGACATTTCGGGAAAGGGGTTATGTTAGGGGCCTTGGAGCCTCCCGGAGTAACAACTGATTTCCAGGCTAGAGATATCTGTTCCCGAAAAAGAAATGGCAGCGTTGGAGGGAGGACACTATGCCAACCCCAAATCCTTCTTCGATAACTACCAGAAGATTCTGGAAATCCCATTTCGAGACCAATTAGGCCCCTGTAATGACGATAGGCCAGACACAACAGATTGCACTCACCTGGACTGATCTCAACAAAATGACCCCTGCCTCCATTTGGTTACATGCTTGGCAGATGCCAACACATATGGAAGGGAAGGGGAGCTCACTCAGGAGCAGCAGTGGCGTAGGAGGTTAAGAGCTTGTGTATCTAACCTGTATCTAATCTGGAGGAACTGGGTTTGATTCCCCGCTCTGCCGCCTGAGCTGTGGAGGCTTATCTGGGGAATTCAGATTAGCCTGTGCACTCCCACACACGCCAGCTGGGTGACCTTGGGCTAGTCACAGCTTCTCGGAGCTCTCTCAGCCCCGCCCACCTCACAGGGTGATTGTTGTGAGGGGGGAAGGGCAAGGAGATTGTAAGTCCCTTTGAGTCTCCTGCAGGAGAGAAAGGGGGGATATAAATCCAAACTCTGGGGAATTCAGATTAGCCTGTGCACCCACACACGCCAGCTGGGTGACCTTGGGCTAGTCACAGCTTTTCAGAGCTCTCTCAGCCCCACCCACCTCACAGGGTGATTGTTGTGAGGGGGGAAGGGCAAGGAGATTGTAAGCCCCTTTGAGTCTCCTGCAGGAGAGAAAGGGGGATATAAATCCAAACTCCTCCTCCTCCTCTTTTTCTTCTTTTTCTTTTTCTTTTTCTTTTTCTTTTTCTTTTTCTTTTTCTTCTTCTTCTTCTTCTTCTTCTTCTTCTTCTTCTTCTTCTTCTTCTTCTTCTTCTTCTTCTTCTTCTTCTTCTTCTTCTTCTTCTTCTTCTTCTTCTTCTTCCTGTGAGCAGATCGGGATGTGAAAATCACCATCTCGGTTGCTCCCTGTTTAGCCACTGAACTGAAGGAGAGAACTCAAAAGGAACAGGCCGACTAGAAATCATCAACCGGCAGGTAAATACACTATAAATACTTACTTTTAATATACTGTCTTTCCCCCCATGTTCCTACTTGACCCCTGCATTTGGCAGAGACAAACTTGCTGGTGGTCCCTGGCCCCTCAATGATGCGGCTAGCCTCACCTTGGGCCAGAGCTTTTACTGACTTGGCCCCTGCCAGGTGGAACACTCTTCCTCTGACCATCAGGGCCCTGCAGGACCTGGGACAGCTCCGCAGGGCCTGTAAAATGTAGTTGTTCCATCCGGCTTTTGGAGAGGCTGGCCGCTGATTTGCCATCCCCCACTAACCCCTGTATAACATCATACCCGGTTGATTTTACTGTGTTCTCAGCCCCCTCCCCGGGGTGTAGGAAGTCTTTTTCTGAGTTGCCATCAGTGGCGTAGTGGCTAAGAGCAGTGGCTAAGAGCAGGTGCACTCTGATCTGGAGGAACCGTGTTTGATTCCCAGCTCTGCCACTTGAGTTGTGGAGGCTTATCTGGGGAATTCAGATTAGCCTGTACACTCCCACACACGCCAGCTGGGTGACCTTGGGCTAGTCACAGCTCTATGAAGCTCTCTCAGCCCCACCCACCTCACAGGGTGTTTGTTGTGAGGGGGGAAGGGAAAGGAGATTGTAAGCCCCTTTGAGTCTCCTACAGGAGAGAAAGGGGGGATATAAATCCAAACTCCTCTTCTTCATTGCTATTATGTTCTAAATTATGGCTATGATTTTAATCTATGTAACTTAATGCATTTTATTGTACACCACCCAGAGCCCTTCGGGGGTGGGTGGTATATTAAATTAAATAAATAAATAAATAAAATATTGATGTGGGTGTTTTTGATGGTTTTCCTATTACAATTCTCTTATAAGTGTTTTGTTGGTTCTGGGCCACATTGCCTTTTCTTTTTTAATGCCATTAAAGGTCTTTGAGTTGAATTGAATTATTCCCAAATGAGGTCCGGCCTTAGGGTTGCCAGTCAGATACCCCTGAGCAACTGGTAGGGGATGAGGGGGGGTGGAATACCACCAACAAACTGAGTCCTAGACCTCTGTTGCCAGCAACGCACTGACATCATTCCAGCATGCCCTGGAAGTGATGTCATCACATTGATGGTGTTTCGGGGACACTCTAGTATGGGAGCGAAAGCTCCGTGGTGAAATCCATTTTACCATGGAGTTTTTGCCCAAATGCTAGAGCATCAATGCGTCATCAGCAATGTGATGGCATCACTTCCAGTGACAGAAGTCTAGGCCTCACTTTGCTACTGATAAGCCCCCCCACTCGCTGGCAGGGGTCTGAGAACCCTAACCGCCCTCCCCTCCCCAAATTCCACCCTCCCCAGCCTTGCCCCATATCTCCCCAAATTTCCCAATCTAGAGTTGGTAACTCTCATGTGTGTCTTCAAAATCTTCCTCTCTCCCATCTTCCTGGGCGTCCATCAACTGCCTGACGGGTCTCCCTCTTAGTTTTTCCGCCAACTGACCTCAATTTGCCATGATGGCCGCATTTAAGAACGTAAGAGAGAGCCTGCTGGGTCAGACCAGAGTCCATCTAGTACAGCACTCTGCTACTCGCAGTGGCCCACCAGGTGCCTTTGGGAGCTCACAGGCAGGAGGTGAAAGCAATGGCCTTAAGAACATAAGGAAGAGCCTGCTGGGTCAGACCAGAGTCCATCTAGTACAGCACTCTGCTACTCGCAGTGGCCCACCAGGTGCCTTTGGGAGCTCACAGGCAGGAGGTGAAAGCAATGGCCTTAAGAACATAAGGAAGAGCCTGCTGGGTCAGACCAGAGTCCATCTAGTACAGCACTCTGCTACTCGCAGTGGCCCACCAGGTGCCTTTGGGAGCTCACAGGCAGGAGGTGAAAGCAATGGCCTTAAGAACATAAGGAAGAGCCTGCTGGATCAGACCAGAGTCCATCTAGTCCAGCACTCTGCTGCTACTGCAGTGGCCCACCAGGTGCCTTTGGGAGCTCACAGGCAGGAGGGTGAAAGCAATGGCCTTAAGAACATAAGGGAAGAGCCTGCTGGATCAGACCAGGAGTCCATCTAGTCCACAGCACTCTGCTACTCACAGTGGCCCACCAAGGAATTGCCTTTGGGAGGCTCACACAGGCAGGAGGTGAAAGCAATGGCCTTAAGAACATGGGGAAAGAGCCTGCTGGGTCAGACCAGAGTCCCATCTAGTGCACAGCACTCTGCTACTCACCAGTAGGGCTCCACCAAGGTGCCTTTTGGGGAGCTCACAGGCAGGAGGGTAGAAAGCATTGACGCCTATTAAGAACATAAGGAAGGAAGCCTGCTGGATCAGACCAAGAGTCCATCTAGTCCAGCTCTCTGCTACTCACAGTGGCCCACCAGGTGCCTTGGGAGCTCACAGGCAGGAGGTGAAAGCAATGGCCTTAAGAACATAAGGAAGAGCCTGCTGGGTCAGACCAGAGTCCATCTAGTACAGCACTCTGCTACTCGCAGTGGCCCACCAGGTGCCTTTGGGAGCTCACAGGCAGGAGGTGAAAGCATTGGCCTTAAGAACATAAGGAAGAGCCTGCTGGATCAGACCAGAGTCCATCTAGTCCAGCTCTCTGCTACTCACAGTGGCCCACCAGGTGCCTTTGGGAGCTCCCAGACAGGATGTGAAAGCAACGGCCTTCTGCTGCTGCTGCTGCTGCTTCGGAGCACCTGGTCTGCTAAGGCATTTGTAATCTTGGATCAAGGAGGGTCAAGATTGGTAGCCACAAATCTGTCCAAGCCCCTTTGAAAGCTATCCAGGTTAGTGGCCGTCACCACATTCCTGACTTGCAAAATGAGAACATGTGTTGATGGAAAGAACAAAGGTGAACGAAGCAACCTAAGAAACCCACCAACCTCTTCTTCACTTGAAACCTGGGACAGAGGTGTTGAAGAAAGCTGATACTGAGATTTTTATACCTTATATTGCTGCTATTGTCTTGGCTCAGCGCTTCAAAACCAGCGCCACGTTTTCCTTCTAACGCTTTTCTTTTATTTCCCTCCCCAGTTTTTTTTTTTTTAATCCAAAAAGTCATTTAGGTCACTGTCATTTAGAGGAAGAAGTCTTTGTTCCGTAATGGTACTCTACCTAATTAGTTCTATTCACCCCTTCCGGTTGCTTCTAGAAGAATGAGGACTTACGTGGTCCATTCTGTGTTAGAAGAATGGATTAATGATCTTCCAAATTATTTGGCAATTACATCGCCTCTATTTAAGGAAGGCAGTCGACCAACCAAAGGTGCTGTAGAGGTGTGTGTATGTGTGTGTATGTGTGTGTGTGTGTGTAAAATACTTTCTAAATACTTACAGGGGGGGGAAAGGAAAGTATTGGACATTTTTCTCCTTGGTGTGAGTCAGCATGGTGTAGCGCAGTGATGGCGAACCTTTTGCACTCCAGATGTTATGGACTACAATTCCCATCAGCCCCTGCCAGCATGGCCAATTGGCGTGCCAAAGGTTCGCCACCACGGGTGTAGTGGTTAAGAGCAGGTAGACTTTGATCTGGAGAACTGGGTTTGATTCCCCATTCCTCCACATGATTAGCAGACTCTTATCTGGTGAATCAGATCTGTTTCCCTCAAAGCAGCTTACAAACTCCCTTTTCCTTCTTTTCCCCCTCACAGGCACCTTGTGAGGCAGGTGGGGCTGAGAGAGTCCTGAGAGAACTGTGACTAGCCCAAGGTCACCCGGCGGGCTTCATGCAGAGGAGCGAGGAAACAAATCCAGTTCTCCAGATTAGAGTGCACCTGCTCTTAACCACTACACCACGCTGGCTCCCATCCCAGTATTGCATTTTCTTTACCACGGCATCCAACTCTTGAAACCTATTTAGGGGCTCAATATCTTCTCCACTTTGTTGCACACGAATATGCTAAGCCCGGGGAGAACAGAGTACTTTTTCTCCTTCTTTTGGACAGCCTGCCAGTCAGGTTGCTGACTTTGGACATTTGCAGCAGTAAATATCTTCCCAAGTAGCTTGCCCCATCTCTGTCAAAGAGGAGGATGAATGCTACAGTTGCTAAGGCAGCCAATTTCACGCTGAAATTAAAGTTGTCAATCATCAGGGGGCCGGCACAGGAGATAAGTTATATTATGAGTCATTCGTACGGCTGGAATTCCCCCCTGCCCAATGATCAGGGTCTTGTGTAGGAAAAAAAAGTCCTTGGGGAGTATACCATGAAGGCATGAAAATGGAACCTTCATGACAGTTCGCTCAGCTCTTTGGAAGTTGTGTTGGAAAGGGTACTAAATCCAGCTTCTCATTGTCTTCATCAAATCGTCATCAGATGTGTAACTGACTCCATCAGCTGCTGAACCTGGCAGAACTGGGTACAATGGCCTGATATTTAACCACTCCTTCTTCTCTGGCAAGACTTGTTTTTCTTGTAAGTGATAAAGAATGACTCTTTAAAAAATCTTAACACAGATCTTGATTTTTGTTCTCCATTTCTGACGTGGTCTATTTAGCCAACTAACCATCTAAGCCAATTCAGCTAATGAACCAGCCATCCAACCCAGCCCAACCGACATAATCCAACCATCCAATCAGACTAAACCATTTAACTCAGCCCAGCCAGCCAGCCAGCCAGCCAGCCAACCACCCACCCCAACCAACAACCTAATCCAGTGGTGGCGAACCTTTGGCGCTCCAGATGTTATGGACTACAATTCCCATCAGCCCCTGCCAGCATGGCCAACTCAACGCAACCAACCACAAAACCATCCACCCACCCACCCACCCATACCAACCCAACGAACAACCAATCCAACCAACAACCTAACTCAACCCACCCAACTACTTAATCCAACTCAACCCAACCAACCAAGAAACCATCCACCCACCCACCCATCCCACTCCAACCAACAACCCAACCCAACCAACAACCTAACTCAACCCAACCAACTAGTGCAACTCAACCCAGCCAACCAAGAAACCATCCAACCATTCAATCAACCAACCAACCACTCCCTCCAACCCAACCAATAACTTAACCCAACCCAACCAATAACCTAATCCAGCTCAACCCAACCAACCAAGAAACCATCCAACCATTCAACCAACCATCCAACCCACCATCCAACCCAACCCAACTAACAAGTTTACCAACCAGCTCCCTCCTTATCACTCTATTTTAAACTTTCCTATTAAGTAAGCTGCTTTGAATTTTTTGGATATATTTCCACATAAATAAACATTTCCCTTTTCAGGCAATTTTAAAATCTCGATTCTCTGTCTAGCCCAGGGGTAGGGAACCTGCGGCTCTCCAGATGTTCAGGAACTACAATTCCCATCAGCCCCTACCAGCATGGCCAGTTGGCCATGCTGACAGAGGCTGATGGGAATTGTAGTTCCTGAACATCTGGAGAGCCGCAGGTTCCCTACCCCTGGTCTAGCCTATTTTAACCCACCACACGTCCAAAGGGCCAAAGGTAGCATATGTGGCTATTTACTATATCCTGTGAGGTAGGTTTGACTGAGAAAGAACGGCCAGGCCTTGTTCAACCAGCAGGCCTCCATGACAGTATGAGGAATTAAACCCAGGTTCTTAATATCCCAGTCCACTGTACTCTAACCACTCCTCCACACTGCCTATCATACTCTTCAGAACCCCAATATGTTCTATGAGCTGAGAGGGAAGGGAAGAAACGTCATAAAAGTTCTCTAGTACCAAATTTTAGGATGATACACATGCAGAGTTCACCACCACCACCCTCAAAGTTGCCCCTTCCGCCTGTCCTAATTTTGGGGGGGGGGGGGTTACTGACTTCCTTCAGCTGATAAAAAAAGTCTCTGCCTCAAGATTTCAAAATCTTTTGCTCTCCTTCCTTCAAAATCAGAGGCTATAATCCACGGGAGCCCAGCCACTTTGTCAACTTTTAACAGTACTAATTGCCTAATTATCTGCTCTGCTGCGGTGATAAAGAGCATTAGTTTTTTTCCGGAAAAAACCCTCCCCCATTTCTTCTCTCCCTGAAGGAAGATCTGTCGCCATCTCCAGAATTATAAGTTTAACATTTGTCCCTTCTCCTCAGCCCACCTCCAAATACGGTCCCTGAGAAATAAGCTAGGGGGATTTCCCGATGCCTAGAGCACTCCTCTGCTCGCCACAATCCGGCCTTTGTCTCTAACCCAGCTCCACAGACACTGCTCCAAAGAGACAGTCAAGAGAATAATGAACACGCTCCTAATTTGTCAATCGAGTCACCTAGGAGCAATCCCATTCCTCAGAGTTAACGTCCCGTTGCAGACAGGAAGTGATGTTTCCTCTTCTCAGAAATGTCACTTCCAGCCTTGGGGAAACTGACTCAGACAGGGATGCTTCCGAAATTCTCCTCCTCTGGACTCCACCTTAACGTCCTGGACAGCCTGCCTGCTTCCCATAGTGGAACTTGTGTATCAAGAAAGCATGGTTCATACAGTTAATAGTAAAGAGCGTCAGCGTGGTGTAGTGATTAAGAGCAGGTGGATTCTAATCTGGAGAACCAGGTTTGATTCCCCACTCCTCCACCTGAGTGGCAGAGGCTTATCTGGTGAACCAGATGTGTTTCCACACTCCTATGTTCCTGCTGGGTGACCTTGGGCTAGTCACAGTTCTTCGGAGCTCTCTCAGCCCCACCTACCTCACAGGGCGTCTGTTGTGGGGAGAGGAAGGGAGAGGAGTTTTTAAGCCACTTTGAGTCTCCTTACAGGAGAGAAAGGTGGAGTATAAATCCAAACTCTTCTTCTCTCCTTCTTCTAAAATAATAATATGATCACAGTCATTAATATTTTGACATTTATCTTGGTGTATACAACAGGGTCTTAGGAGACCCTAAAGTCATGGACTGTTTACGCACTAAGGATTCCCCTTGATTTTTGTAAGGGGCCATTTTCAATCAGGAGGAGCCAATGCTGACAAGACCCTGCAAGATCTTGACATTGAATCTCCGGGGCAACCATACCCGGAGATCTCCTACGTTCCTGCTGGGCAGGAAAAAAATTCTAGCAGATCTCCAGGCTCTTGTTCCTGCCCTCCACAATTCTTCATTGTTCCCAAGAGAATACCTTTTATTTGTGGAGTGTATCTGACACAAACACAGCGAAAAGTGGAGACCCGAAACTGTTATAAAAAGATCAAGAAATGTAAAAGAAACCCAAACGGTGGCTGTTTTGCTCATTCTAAATCCCCACTCCCTTCAGCCTCTGCTCAAAATACGTGGAAGAAAGAGAGGTCTGTTAATGCCACGAGACAATCCTGTTGTCTCCAAACCTTTTAAAGAAGTTACACCCCCACAACAGACACACAAAGATTAAAGAGAATGCTGAAGTTCAAAACTGGGACAAGGAAACGGGGGCGGGCGTCGGGACGATTTTTCTAAAACGGGCGCGGCGACGCCTGGATCATTTTGAGCAACCTAGTGGGATTTTTTTTTAAGAGAGGGGGGGAAAAAAATCCAAAGCGAATTAAATTATCCCTCTGACATGCATAAACAGAATGGTGCTTGCAGCAAACATAACCTAATTCTTCAAAAGAAACAAAAAGCAGTCGCAATTATTCCGAGCTTTTATCTCTTTGGAATCCTGAGCCCTGGGAGAAATCTCCCATCTATCCTCTCTCCTCCCTCCAAATCGCAACTCGTGGACACTTTTCAGCTAGGTCTTTTTTTTTTAACAAAAATTAAACGCCGTTTGTTGTCGTTTGAACTCAGCCTGGCCGTGATAGCTATGCTAATTTGATGTCCTCTGACGGTCGTGATCAAAGGCGCAAATGGCCAGATCAAAGATGTGACAGCTGGTTCCGCCATTTAAACATGGGGGCAGCCAGTCAAGGGGCTAGACCTTGAAAAGGGAATCAAATGAGCTATTCGTGAATGGGTTATGGGAGATGAGTTCCCTGAGCTAGGGTTGTCAGCCCCCCTATTATGGTGAGATCGTGTTAGTTGTGGAGAAAAATAAAGGAAGGAATTATTGCCAGCATCTGTGCTGGGACATTACTTCGCGATACAACCCGGAAGTGACAATGGGTAGCTCTAGGAAACACCGGAAACTCTATGGTACCACAGAGCTTCTGGGGATTCCTAGAGCTATCCATTGTCACTTCTGGGTCATACCCTGAAGTGATGGAGTGATGCTGGCGATGTTGCTGATGTCACTCATGCGCCGTGTGCCTGTCCTCCAATCCTGAGTCCCCACAAGTTACAAGAGAGGGAGAAAAGAATCATTTCTCTTTCCACCCATGCGCAATTTTACCTCTCTAGCATTCCCTCAATGACCCCTCCTTCCTGCCCAGTTTTAATTGTTGTTTTTATTTTTTTGCATGTCTTTTAGCTCTGGTTTTAATTGTTTTAATGTTGCATTTCACGTTGGTTCCAATGACTATTAAAATGTGATTTTTATTACATTTTTTTTACTTCTTAGCCACCTTGGTGTTCTTTATGAGAGCAGAAAGGAGAGGCTTAAATTTCCCATAATAATAAATAGTATTTATTTATTTATTTGGAAGATGTTTGTGCTGTTGTAACCCCCATGCCCAGAATGGATTGGCCCAGAATGGGTTGACCCAGTAAGGGGGTGGAGACTCAGAGCAGCAGAAAGGCTGAAAGAGCTCTTTGCAGAAGACAAGGGTACCAGACTCGGACCTTGATTTCTATAAGCCCTTAACACCTTGTTAAGGTAAATGCAATATTATTGGGAACTACTGGGAAGGTAGTTGTTTTTGCTATGTTGTAAATGTTGGAGTTTATTGTTAAGGGTTTCTTTTGTGATTGTAATGGGTGAGAATTCTCCTGGAAACCTTCATCATGTTGCAACCTGTTCATCAAGCCCTTGGAGTCTTCAGGAGCCAGCCAACTTGCAAAGAAGAATTTGGACTTGGCAATATCAGTAGACTGTAAATAGAAGGACTTGAAATGCAACCTGAACAGGACCTTGAATTGTAACGTTAAATGTTGATGTTTTAAAAGTGTTAATTGTAAAGAAAAGTAAACCATTTTGTTGTTTAAAAATTGTTGTTGCAACTCATTCCAAGTACTGCCCCACAGAACCCACAGTTAGAGGTTACACTGTCTCCTGCTTATGTCACCCCCTCTTAACCATCTTTCTAAAATGAAAATTAGGGGACTTCCTAGTTTCTGGTTAGCCTCCCCGACACAAATATCAAATAGAGATAACACTCGTACTTGGAATTTTCTGCAATATTTTAACAGCCACAGATGGCAGCCACAGATGCACGTGAAACGTCAGGAGAGAATGCTGCTAGA
Organism: Sphaerodactylus townsendi; assembly: GCF_021028975.2. Classification (NCBI taxonomy): domain Eukaryota; kingdom Metazoa; phylum Chordata; class Lepidosauria; order Squamata; family Sphaerodactylidae; genus Sphaerodactylus; species Sphaerodactylus townsendi. The sequence goes on from NC_059428.1 coordinate 145,176,647, forward strand.
ACACGGCCATACAGCCCGGAAACCACACAGCATCCCAGTGATTCTGACCGTGAAAGTCTTCGACAATACAATATTTAAACAGTTAAAACCCAGCCTTCGTAAGTAGGAGTGGTGGAAATAATTTATTAAGTAAAACTGAATGTGGGTGTTTTTCCCCCTGTATTTTAAAAATCACAGTTTAAAAAAATGACCCAAATAAAATCCTTAAACAGCAGTCCCAGCTAGGCAGTTAGGAGGAGCAGAAAGCTAAAAATCCATTATTAAAAAGTGGATCCTCTTATAGGCCACAAAAGAAAAAGATAAAAGTCATCAGTGGCAAGCACAGCTGTTGGAGAAAATGTCCAATATGGTAATCACAGGACATGCAGTCTCACGACGAGGAAGCCGTAGGGAGTTAATTTGGTATCTAGATGTTATGGATCATATTTCATCAGTTTCGCCAGCATGACCAATTGGCCATTTTGTTATTGGCCAATTGGCCATGCTGGCAGGGGCTGATGGGAATTGTAGTCCATAACATCTGGAGTGCCAAAGGTTCGCCACCACTGACCTATGGTGTAGACTTTTCCAAGGCAAGAGGAATTCAGAGGTGGTTTGTCATTATCTTCCTCTCGGTAGCAACCCTGGATTTCCTCGGTTGTTTCCCATTCAGTTACTAACCAGGGCCAACTCTGCCCATGAAATCTGGGTTAGCTTGGGCCATACCAATCAGGGCATGGCTAGTATAGGTAGATCCAAAATGGACAGGAGGTAAAAAGCCAAAGAAACAGATCGGATCTTTGGCCCCTGTGAACTGATACAAAACATCTCAAAAAAAGTATCCGACAGTTTATGCGTAACAGCCAGCGACCCTGCGATGCCGCATCGAATTCCACAAATGAGTGTTATAACTCCTGATTCAGGAGGACCGATTGGTGAATGAAAGGTACCTGAAAACCGAATAACCAAGTACCCGTTTTACAACCATCAAAGAGGCAGTCATCTGTGATGACCTCCGAAGCAAGCAAGATATCGTGATGTCATAGGAGAGCCGGCTGAGTTTTCAGCGGGCGAATTTTGAAACTGTGTCAGAGGCAATGCAGAGTTGCTGGGGTTACCAGTAGCATGTCACCAGATGGAGGGTTTGTTTTGTTTTTAGCAGAAAACACTGACGGCCTGTTTAAGGAAACCAGGTAAACACACTCCTGCTAGAAATGTTTCAGGTGGGCGGCAATTCCTTGCATCCACGTGTAGAATATGTACATTTCAACACCAAAGAGATTCTCATACACTTTACAGCACCCTGATCAAAGCAGAAGGATGTTTGGGTGTGTAATTTGGCACTTGGAGACAACACTCACACAGTGACAGGCACCCATCTGTTGCTTGTTTATCCTTCTCTAACTCAGACATATTCTGCAAGCCCAAATACGCTCTTTATCAATTTATAGGGAAAGCAACCTTAAAAGACTAAGGACCCGCTGTTCATAAGAAGCTTGAGTATCAATCAAGTTATTTGTGATGTATTCAAACAGTACGGCCGTATTTTGCTCGTGCATTTTTGGACACAGACCCATGATAGTTCTAATTTCTCCCCTTGGCCACAAATCAGCCATTGCAAAACCCATAAGTATACGGCGAGCAAATCAATCCGTCAGCCTGCAATTATGCCGTCAAACGCTATTTTTTTTTTTAAAAAAAAGGTTTTGAACTGTTTGGTACACATTTAAATCAGTGTCACCGCCAAGGTTATTTTGTCCGCATCTGGGTTTTTGCACAGCCACACAGGATTTATAATGCTGGCCCTCCACACCGTTTAAGTAGCTGGGCCAACCATTTCCATGACTCTGGGGGAGAATCCATTTCACTTACTGTAGAGATGCAAGAGTGGCTTGCAAGGCCGGAGGAAATGAAATCGACACAACCCAGCTAGCAATATTGCTAGCAATATTCCCCTTCCAGCTTTAGCTTTAGGTTTGGTCGCCATATTGCTAGCTATTGCGCTGCTGGAAAGCTGTTCAGTAGCTGCTCGAGTTGGTCAGCAGTGAGGCAAGGCTGTTCGTTCTCGAGAAATCCCTGCTATGCACCCCATTTGTTTGCTTGCTAAATCTGTAGGATGCCAGATTCTCAGCACTCCTAACTGGGAGAAGAAAACCCACTTGATTTCACATTCGGTCTGAATCCAACCCCACTCTTTGCCTTCCAACATCCATCACTGTTGGTGTGGAAAGGGCTACCGAGTCACTGCTGACTTATGGAAACCCAGTAAGGTTTTCAGGGCAAGAGATGTTCAGAGGTGGTTCGCCATTTCCTGTCTCTGCCTGGCAACTCTGGACTTCCTTGGTGGTCTCTCGTTCAAGTGCTAACCAGGACCAACCTCATATCTTCGAGACAGTCTTACCCCATGTGTCCCAAGCAGGCCTCTGCGATCTGCAGGGGCTAATCTACTGACGGTCCCCCGCCCCTCAATGATGCGGCTGGCCTCTACCCGGGCCAGGGCTTTTACGACCCTGGCCCCTGCCTGGTGGAACGCTCTTCCAGCTGCAATGAGGGCCCTGCAGGGCCTTGGTGAGTTCCGCAGGGCCTGCAAGACTGTGTTATTCCACCGGGCTTTTCGGGAGGCCAGCCGTGGATTGCCTGCCCCCGCCTGATGCTTGTACTAGGCTTCGCCATTCCCCTCCCGGCTTTAGCTTTAGGTTCGGTCGGCATCGATAATAATTAGTATGGGGTTTATGATGTTGCTGCTCTGCTGTGTTTTAAGGGTTTTAATGTTGTTTAGGAGTCTGATATTTATTATGTATTGTTTTTGTTGTTTCTTGTTGTACGCTGCCCAGAGCCCTTCGGGGGTGGGCAGTATAATAAATCTATCTATCTATCTATCTATCTATCTATCTATCTATCTATCTATCTATCTATCTATCTATCTATCTATCTATCTATCTATCTATCTATCTATCTATCTATCTATCTATCTATCTATCTATCTATCTATCTATCTATCTATCTATCTATCTATCTATCTATCTATTATTAACAACATCCTCAACAACAACAACAACAACAACAATAATAATAGATGTGGATCATTGATATCGCAATACTAACAGCACTTGAAACATCTTCGAATTGACAAAATTAATATCTGTCAAATTCAGAAGGCAGCCCTGCTGGGATCTGCACGAATACTGCACCGATACATTAAAACTTCCTAGGCTTCTGGGTGAGGCTTGAATTGTAATGAAGGCCAACAACCAGCTAAAGATCTGGCAGCTGTGAAATCTACAACAACAACAACAACAACAACAACAACAACAACAACAACAACAACAACAACAACAATAAATACAACCTTGCGTAGCTTTCAAGGTCCAATGAAATCAGGCTACCTTGGTCATCTGGGTCAGGGCAGAGACAAACAGAGGTGGTTTGCCATTGCCTGCCTCTACATAGCAACTCTGGACTTCCTTGGTGGTCTCCCATCCAAGTGCTAACCAGAACTGAGCCTGCTTAGCTTCCAAGGTATGACATCATGCTAGCTTGAGCCATCCAGGTTAAGGCAACAAATGACAGTTGTGTTTTGCCATTGCCTGCCTCCGTGTAGCAACTCTATACTTCCTTGGTGGTCCCCTATCAGAATGGACCTTGCACAGGTTCTACAACTGGTTGAGCTACAGCTAGCCTGGAGCAATCCTGGTCAGGAGCCACCATTAATTATTTCAGCATGAAAGGATATTTGTTTATTATGTTTGGAAAGAAGAATCTCTCTCTCTCTGACTCTCTCTTATTCTTGAATGCATATTTTATATTTATTTGACCTACTCGGAGCACAGTAACCCTATACCCCAGCAAGTTAGCAACTTATTCATCCAAATCATTTTTAATTTAAAAAAAATGTCTGGACAGTAAAAAAAAAACACATACGGCTAAAAATGAGGAATTCCAAAGCTGATATGAACCTCAAGTCTTAAATTTTCCAAAGCGTCCCGAGACAGACAGCCTGCATATTTCAGTGCATTTTTTCCCTTTCTCCGTTTTGCCATCAGTCACAGCCTATTTTGGTTCCTCTGAACCATAACTGAGCTCCGGCTGTCATATCGATTTGGATACGGGCTGGATGAAAATTGCTATGCGCCGAAAGTTATTGGGACTGACCCTTCTGACCTGTTACTTAGCAAGAAACAGCAGAAGCAGTTTTTGGAACTGCTCTCCGTTCTCAGCTTCTTTTCCAGAATGCACTGCGCATCCCTAATTGAAGAGGTATTCCACCCGGCTGCTTCTGGCGCTGAGTCGTTGGTGAGGCATTTCTGCTCTGAACTGCTGCATGGCGTGTGCCAAGAATGGAAGTGACAGAAACCAAACAATTTTGATGCGGCAGCTGAGCCTGCGTATCTTGGACTTTGTCCGCACAAGTGAACTGAAACGTTTGCAAAACGTTATCAATTTGCAAAACGTTATCAATTCAAATAGAGTCAAGACAGTCAAGACAGTGACTCAGATGCCTCACCTATTGACCTTGCTATCGCCATTGTTACTCTCAGGCTACACTTCATTGTTACTCACTTGCCAGGCCACTCCTATTCAAATGCCTACACCTATTGACCTTTACTCACAGGTATATATACTCCACTTGCTTTCCTTTCCAACTATCAGGTCCTCTGAAGATGCCAGCCACAGATGCAGGCGAAACGTCAGGAGAGAATGCTGCTAGAACACAGCCATACAGCCCAGAAACCACACAGCCCCCCAGTTATCAATTCCACCACGCCATTTGTTTGCATTCACCCCCTCAAAACACCTCCTGGTCGCCATTTTGTGCTTGTTCTGTTTTTTTTAAACTTCCCCATTGCTCTGATGCTTCAAAGCCTCATTCTTCTATCGACTAACGTGGATAGCTTTAAAAAGGGCTTGGACAGATTTATGGAGGAGAAGTCGATCTATGGCTCCCAATCTTGATCCTCTTTGATCTGAGATTGCAAATGCCTTAGCAGACCAGGTGCTCAGGAGCAGCAGCAGCCGAAGGCCGTTGCTTTCACATCCTGCATGTGAGCTCCCAACGGAACCTGGTGGGCCACTGCGAGTAGCAGAGTGCTGGACTAGATGGACTCTGGTCTGATCCAGCAGGCTCTTTCTTATGTTCTTAAGGCCATTGCTTTCACCTCCTGCCGGTGAGCTCCCAATGGCACCTGGTGGGCCACTGCGAGTAGCAGAGTGCTGGATTCGATGGACTCTGGTCTGATCCAGCAAGGCTCTTTCTTAGGTTCTTGTGTCAGAGGTCGTGTCTTTTTAGCTACGAGGACATCACCCCACGAAACTTTTTAAAACCCCCGACAAAAACAAAAAAATCATCCAGAATAAATGTTAAAAGGGACACACGTTAAATATCAGAAGGGAATTTCTCACCAGTTTAGTATTAAAAAGAGGACGCCTCAATATTTAGCACTGAAAATTTAGTTTACTAATATTGTTTCCTACATCAAACGTTTGACAAACTTTCATCACGTCAGCAGATAACTGTGTAGTCTGTATAGATCTGTTAGACTGACCATCGGCCAAAAGCATATTTACTTCAATGTTTTGGTCTCCTGTGGCCCTTAAAGAAGGCAACAACTTCTAAGTTGTGTTGACTCGGATTTCAAATATTAGCATCTTTTCCCCCTGTCATTTGATCTTGATTGAAGATCTCCCGTCGTTTCATTGGCAAAGATGAGATTCGAACCGGGGCCTGGCTGATTAGTATCTCACACTCTTAGCCAATGGTTCCCCCCCACCCTCCCCTTATACTATTTAATTAAGTGAACTTGGCTTCAGGTGGAAAGTAATCAAGGGCGTTTTGTTCTTCATTTTGTCTCTGAGGAATGAGAAACCCAGTTTGGGGGGGAAAAAACCCTTTGTCTTCTGACAGGCACTCCATCAAATCAGCGGCAGCTACATTTCTCAACAGAAGGTATTGGCTGCCGTTGATGGATCCGTAGGTGCTTGCAAAGATTTCTAACCTTCATCCGTTGCACCACGGAGTTCATCATTCACACAGATCAATGCTGTCTGCAGGCAACGGGGCCACTACTTCTGAATGTGTTGTAGTTTGTTCCTCTGTCCCTTCCTTGTTTTTCAGAAGGCTTCATTACTTTCTCCGGAGATGTAATTGCGCGCCGATGCACCTTCAAATCACGACAGAGTTAAGGGATCCCAGCAAGGAGCTTTCAAGGAAAGTGAGAAGCAGGGGTGGTTTGTCGTTGCCTTCCTCTGCACAGCCTTCCTTGGTGGTTTCTCGTCCAAGTAGCAACCCTGCTTAGCTTCCAACTTATGGTGATGCCAGCAAGGGGCTTTCAAGGCAAGTGAGAAACAGAGGTGGTTTGTCGTTGCCTTCCTTTGCAGAGCCTTCCTTGGTGGTCTCTCATCCAAGTAGCGACCCTTCTTAGCTTCCAACTTATGGTGATGCCAGCAAGGAGCTTTCAAGGCAAGTGAGAAACAGAGGTGGTTTGTCGTTGCCTTCCTTTGCAGAGCCTTCCTTGGTGGTCTCTCATCCAAGTAGCGACCCTTCTTAGCTTCCAACTTATGGTGATGCCAGCAAGGAGCTTTCAAGGCAGAGTGAGAAAAAACAGAGGTGGTTTGTCGTTGCCTTCCTTTGCAGAGCCTTCCTTGGTGGTCTCTCATCCAAGTAGCGACCCTTCTTAGCTTCCAACTTATGGTGATGCCAGCAAGGGGCTTTCAAGGCAAGTGAGAAACAGAGGTGGTTTGTCGTTGCCTTCCTTTGCAGAGCCTTCCTTGGTGGTCTCTCATCCAAGTAGCGACCCTGCTTAGCTTCCAACTTCTGGTGACCCCAGCAAGGGGCTTTCAAGGCAAGTGAGAAACAGAGGTGGTTTGCCAAAGCCTTCCTCCGCAGAGTCGTCTTTGGTGGGCTCCCAACCAAGTAGTGACCCTGCTTAGATGTTCAGGCTTGCCAAGATTGGGCTGTACTATGCAGCTTTTCCTTCTGGGTATGTGAATGAATCACTGCCATTCCCAGGTGATTTATGGTGATCCCAGCATGGTGTTTTCAAGACAAGTGAGAAGCAGAGGTGGTTTGCCCTTGCCTTCCTCTGCAGAGCCTTCCTTGGTGGTCTCCTATGCAAGCAGTGACCCTGCTTAGGTTCCACCTTATGGTGACCTGAAGTCGTTACGGACGACACAATGACGAGACGAGACGCAGCAATATCAGGATCCGGTGGAGAGAAGCCAGTGGCGATCTAGCGTGATCCGTGGATCTGGCTAATCTGCCAAGCTGGGGTCCCTGGAACCTTTTATTAAGGGTTTGGGAAGGCTGGAGAGCGGGAGAAAGTTGCACAATTCATGACTCATTGGGGGCTGCGTACGTGCAGGAGGAAACTTTCCTGTCTGGGTCAAATCCACATTTGGGGTCTTGTGACCCTTTGTCTGGGGCATCTTGTGACCCGTGAGTCAGAGGGGTCTCGTGTGGGTGTACGTGTGAGCCCAGGAGGAGACAGATGGCGCAGGCATTCCTGTGCACTTTCTGAGGCCCTACTATGTCCGCTGACGCACCCCAACAGTGACCCCAGCAAGGGGCTTTCCAGGCAAGTGAAAAGGATACGTGGTTTGCCATGGCCTTCCTCTACAGAGCCTTCCTTGGTGATCTCCCATCTTAATGTTAACCCTGCTGAGCTTTTAAGACCTGTCAAGATGGGGCGATACCATGCTGCCTTCCCTTCCAAGACCTACCTAGGAAATGTATAATTAGTATAATGTATAATGTCTGCCATGTGATGTATAATGCACCCCCAGGTAATCTTTTCAAGTTGTGCCTGGGGCTTGAGCCCTCTGCCCCCCTCACGACACTTATGGTTCTCTCTGAACTCTCTTAGTCCCACCTACTTCACAAGGTGTCTGTTGTGGGGAGAGGAGGGGAAAGGGGGTTTGTAAGCTGCCTTGAGACTCCTTACAGGAGAGAAAGGTGGAGTATATAGAATCATGGAATCTTACAGTTGGAAGAAACCCCCAGGGCCATCAAGTCCAACCCTCTGCCATGCAGGAACACACAATCAAAGCACTCCTAAACTATATCGAAACTCCTCCTCCTCCTCCTCTTCCTCATCTTCATCTTCATCTTCATCTTCATCTTCTTCTTCATCTTCCTCTTCTTCCTCTTCCTCTTCCTCTTCTTTTTCTTCTTCTTCCTCTTCTTCCTCTTCCTCTTCTTCCTCTTCTTCCTCTTCTTCCTCCTCCTCCTCCTCCTCCTCCTCCTCTTCTTCTTCTTCTTCTTCTTCTTCTTCTTCTTCTTCTTCTTCTTCTTCTTCTTCTTCTTCTTCTTCTTCTTCTTCTTCTTCTTCTTCTTCTTCTTCTTCTTCTTCTTCACTCTCATGAAGGAAAATTCTCAGTGAGATCGAGTCACACACTTAACTGCCTGACGTAATCCAGCCCCCTCTTTCACAGAGCACGCTGTATGAGTTATCGTATAAATACGGTTTGTAAATTAAAGCTGAGGCCGAATCGATACCTGCCTCCTTGCTCTGGGGGAGAACTTAATAACGAGAAAGGTGTTCTCATAATTGTTATGGGTCCAGGAGGGGCCGCTTGGCCTCGCTTGAGTGAAACGTGCCGTTCCGTCTTTTTTAATGACACAAGTTGAATGGCGAAATTTCGGCAATTGTGTCGCAACGAAAGGCTGTTTGGATGCTGGCTGCCACCGCTGAGCCGAGACAGATTTAGAGAACATTCCAGGTGTGACGGGCCAATGAGTATTTTCTGCTCTTTTGCTAATTTTAAGTACCAGCCACTCCTGAATCCAATTCCCAAATTAGATAGATTGGGTCCCTGGAGCAAAAATCTCACCCAAGGAGCACTTGTTGCTGGGGAAACAGAGAGAGAGAGAGAAATCTCTCTGTTTATTGGCTTTCTGCGCACTCAAGAAGATCACTTAATAGGGATTAGGCATTTCTAGACACAGAACAGGTGCCCTTCATAAGTCATAAGGGTGTATTAACTCAACCTGTTGCTTCTCTCTAGATACTCATTCAAGAGACAGGTTTCAATTCATATATTATCATTTCAATTTTTCCTTTGTATGTACTGTGTAGAGTTGCCAGGTCGGGGAATCCCCCATCCCAGGACTCCTGCTTCAGCACCAATCAGCAGTGGAAAGCTAGTATTTCTGACAATGTGATGTCACTTCTGATGCAGACAGGAAGTGATGTCATCACGTGGCTAATGACATAAGGAAGCTCTGGCATTTGGGCATTTGGAACAGCAGTGGTGTAGGAGGTTAAGAGCTCGTGTATCTAATCTGGAGGAACCGGGTTTGATTCCCAGCTCTGCCGCCTGAGCTGTGGAGGCTTATCTGGGGAATTCAGATTAGCCTGTGCACTCCCACACACACCAGCTGGGTGACCTTGGGCTAGTCACAGCTTCTCAGAGCTCTCTCAGCCCCACCTACCTCACAGGTGTTTGTTGTGAGGGGGGAAGGGCAAGGGGATTGTAAGCCCCTTTGAATCTCCTGCAGGAGAGAAAGGGGGGATATAAATCCAAACTCCTCCTCCTCCTCCTCCTCCTCCTCCTCCTCCTCTTCTTCTTCTTCTTCTTCTTCTTCTTCTTCTTCTTCTTCTTCTTCTTCTTCTTCTTCTTCTTCTTCTTCTTCTTCTTCTTCTTCTTCTTCTTCTTCTTCTTCTTCTTCTTCTTCTTCTTCTTCTTCTTCAAAAACTCTATGGTAAAAACGACTTGTGCCATAGAGGTTTTGCCAAGGTTCAAAAGCATCCCCAAAGGAACAGGAAAGAGATACTTGACCTCACCTGAGTGAAACGTGTCATCCCGTCTTTTTTAAAGATACAAGTTGAACGGTGAAATTTCGGGAACGGTGTCACCATGAAAGGGTTTTGTAAGGAATTCCATAGAAGCAGAAATAAAAGGCTCTTTGGTGAAAAAGACCGTTTATTCAGACATCTTAGAAAGCTCAAGTACACGCAGTGGCAGGAATGACACTTCCCGCCAGAAGCACAGGTTATAACTCTATTCACCCCATCCCCCCTTCCTGCTTCCCATGGGAACGGAGTCCTCATCTCCTCAGCAAGCAAAGATAAAGTCTCCGCGCCGATGAAGCTGGGCCCATCGCCCGGGCTGTGGAATGCACTCAAGGTTACCTTTTACCATCAACAATTCATTGAAAACCATTTAGGAGAACCTTTACACTCTGCCTCCCTTAAAGAAGACCCTCCCCCCCCCCAGGTTTTATCACCGCGAAAGGCGTGATTGGGAAAGCAGAAATAAGGGTGGGGCGTCGATATTTTCCGGAATAAAACCCATTGATTATACCCAGAGGAATATCCCACGCAAGAGATTCACAATATTGCAAGCGCTTATGCGATTAAAGCGAGAGTCCAGGATGGCGACCAATTTCGTGAAGGTGCTTGTGGCCATCAATAATAGTACCGGTGGGGGGCCTCTCCGGCTGGTCGTTACCAGACATCGGAAGCGGGAGCCTCTTTGAGAACAAGAAGCTGGAATGGAAGACAGGATGAATGTTAATAAGAGAGTTAAGGCAAATCCAATCGGGCAGTGACATCATTAATCACTTTAGTAATCTGAAAAGGTCCCACGAATCTTTTGCCAGAGTTTGGAAAAAATTTATGCACGTCTCTGAGATTTTTGGTAGACAAATACACCCAAAGCTACCACACGCAGAGGAAAATCCGCCGGTAAGTTTATCCGCTTTGCAGCTTTTGGGAGTCCTTAGCCTGTTGTAAGGCGGTCTGGACCGATTTCCACCCTACGGCTAGGGACCGAAATCCATTGTTGAAACTCTGGAGGGTCCAAAGCTGTCGCTGGTCCCAGTTGTGGTAACGTGGCGGGAAGGGAGTGACCAGACCTGCAATTTCAAAGGGGTTTTTCTTAGTACTGCTATGAACCGCATTTGTTATAGGCGTACTCATCGCGAAGCGGAATAAGCTCGCACCAATTGTCTTGAGTGGTAGTTGGTGTAACAATGTAAATACTCGCTCTAGAGGTTCTGTTCGTTCTCTCCGTCTCACCGTCCACTTTGAGAGCGTGGTAGGGGGCGGCGACTGCCGGGGCGGCCCCCAACCAATCCCAAAAACGCTTCTTCCAGAACTTCCAGAACTTCGAGATGATAATTGGGGGCCACGGTCGGAGACCACCTTAACGGGGGCGGAATGTAGACGGTAAACATGTTGAATGAACAGCCGTGCCAACTTAGGAAGCGTGAGGGGATGGAAGCACATGGAATAAAATGGGTTTGTTTAGAAAATAAGTCCACCACCACCCACAAAACCGTGTTGCCATGACTTCGGGCAAATCTGCTTAGTAATACAAAATCCAATGGAGATGACTTCCCAAGGGCGGGGAGGCCACCGGGAGAGGGTTTCAACAGCCCATGGGGCTTTCCCGGGATGGTTTTGGCTTCTGCACAAACCGAAAGCAGCCCTTTAATATATGCCTCAATGTCCTATGCGCATTGCGCGCCACCAGAACCATACCGGGCGAGGCCAAATGCAGAGAAGTTTTTTGAAAGCCAAAATGTCCAGCCGAAGCGGGCATCGTGGCAGGCTTCCAGGAACCTTGCTTGCGGAGGGAGGGAGGCATCGTGCCAACATTCCCCCCTCCGCTTCAAACTCCATTCTCCAAAGCGCAATTGGGAGTCACTTTCTTCCGCTGGAGGTTTCCTCGTGGTGCAGCCCCGCCTCCTCGAAGTTCCCGCGAGGGAAAGGAGAGACGAGACTAGGAATGGGGGGTGGAGGAGGAGTGGACGTTTGAGATCAGGTGACAGCCAGCTAACTGGGAGGGAGAGAGAACAGTGCGTGGAATGTCTCGTAAGGCAGCTCCACCCCCCTCCCGAGGTAGGCGCGAGAGCGCGTCAGTAGTTTATTAGTTTTCAGGGAAAAAATGGACTATAAACGCGAAGCGAGAAAAGAAATCGATAGCGGAGTTGTTTAGCGGACATCTTGAGGGGGGTGGAAAAGAACTGCCAGGTTTTTGTGATCCGACCAAACCCACAGAAGGGTGTTTAGCCCCCTCCAGCCAGTGAAAGTGGAGAGTGCTACTTTGATGGCTGCAGTCTCTTTATCCCCCTACAGTCCAGTTGAGTTCAGCACCAGAGAATGTCTTAGATAAATAAGCTACGGAACCAATACCATCTTTATTTTTTTTCTGCAACAGACTTGCCCCAAGTGCTTTGTCCGAGAGCCATCCACGTGAAGACCACAAGCGGGAGATCTGGGTCAGAGTGCTTTAAGATAGGTTGATTGGTAAAAGCAGACTTTAAGAGTTGAAAGGCTGTTTGACACTCTTCGAACCAGGAAAGGAGGGCCCCGGGCTTGAGGACAGTGGATCTTTACCCTTAGTGCGTAAGAGGTCTGTGAGAGGAGGAGAGTCAGTTCAATTGCGAATTGGGGTATAAAGTCCACGATAGAAATTATGGAAACCAAGAAAAGATTGGAGTTCTTTTCGCGGTTGGTGGGAACTGAATACATTGGAGGGACAGCGTCAATTTTAGCAGGATCCATTTTCAAGCCCTAGATGAGATCCGGTATTACCCAAATGAGTCAATGGAGGTCTGGTGAAAACAGCATTTGGATAGTTTGGCAAAGAGAGAGTTGTCGACCAAGCGTTTCAATACCTCCCGAACCAATGTTACATGCTCTTCTATGGTTTGTGAATAAATTAAAAGCGTCATCTAAGTATACCACAGCTCATGTACAATAAATCATGGAGAACTTAGTTGATAAGGGCCATACAAAAGCCCCGGGGGTATTTACGCAACCGGATGGCATTATCAAGTATTCAAACTGTCCAAACTTTGTGTTAAGCGCGGTCAAAGTGTTCATAGCCTTCAACAATTCTGACCCTGTGGTAAGCTTCTCTCAGGTCCAATTTAGTAAAGAAATGTACCCTTTGCCCAGTGCGTCTAAAAGGGTCCTTGATCAAAGAGCCAAAGGGTATTTATTGGACAAGGAGACTGCATTGAGAACCTCGATAATCTGTGCAAAGCCATTAGAAGACCCATCTTTCTTTTTCACAAAACAAAGCGGGGAGCAGCGTGTGTGTGTGTTTGGTAGCCATATGAACCCTTGGCTGAGCGAGGTTCTTGTCCAAGAAGACCTGAAGTTCCTTCTCCTCATTAGGACTCATACGGTAGATTCTACCTTTGGGCAGTTGCGCCCCTGGTTGTATAACGATTTTACAGTCAGTGTCTCTATGGGGTGGCAACTGATGATCGCGTTCTTGCTCCTGAAAAACTCTGGCTAGATCATGAGAATGCATGATTGGGATGCCAACAGAATCGGGAACAATGGCTGATGAAACCAGGGAGGAGGGTGTGTCGGGAGAAGTTGGGTTTTCCCCCCAATTCATGTGTTCACCGCAGGGAGGGTCCAGTGAATTCTAGGATCCGTTCTTTCCAAATGAACTTTAGTTCATGTAATAACAATAATCATGGCATGCCCAAAACTATGGAGTGTTTGGCCACTGGCACCAAAATAAAACTAATTTTCTCCCAATGGTCGGTATAGCGGAGGAGAACCGGTTGTGTTTTGAACTGGGCAGGTCCTTCGTTCCCGAGGGGGCTGCCGTCCATTTGGGTGAATGGTATGAAGCTTAACCAGGAGGAATTTGATCCAGACCTAGCTCCTCTGCCACCTGGGGGCGCATTAAGCAATGAGGAGCAGCCAGAATCCCACAAGGGCAGGAGCAATAATGCGAAGTGTGTTTAGCGGGGGTTGTAAGCGCTTGGACAGTAATGGGGCCGCTACCTTTACTCACGCAGCGTCCAGGAGTCGGACCCATGTCCATGGGGGCTGAAGAAAGGCAAACGGCTACTTCCCCACTCCTCTGGGTGTAGCCTTCGATGGCGGCTTTAGGCGAGGCTTACGTCGGAGGTGGCTGATCTGCGTGGTGGCTTGGCAGATGGAGTCGCAGCGATAGCTGGAAGCGGTTAGTTTTTGTTTCTTGGGACAGTTGGCTGGCTGGGCTATGACCTTACCCTCCCGCGGTAAAGGCACAATCCCGGTCGGCGGCGGCATTCAGAAGTGGTTTCAGTAGAGGCTGACTGGAGAAGCTTGACTTGGTGTTAGGCGCAGTGGCAGGTTTTGGGCGTGGTGACCTCCGGCGCGAGCGTATTTAAGCGAGGCGCCCACCTGGGATCCCAACTGGATCCAATCCGCAATGATACGCGAGGAACCCGAATTAAGAAACACCGTTTCCGCGCAGCTTGCCGTCCACGGCATCCGAGAAGTATTCGCATTTCATGCGTTCAGGCCACTCAGGAGGAAGTCGAGCAGCCGCCGCACGAAATTCACGGGCAAAGTCTCCAAACGGGCGGTTGCCTTGCTGCAGATGGATTTGATGGATGCGGATAGCTTCATTCACCGCGCCTGGATCTTGGAAGCCAGCTCTTAAGGAGCTTGGAGGAATCACCGGGCACCGTGCGAGAGTCTTCATCTTGCAAATCCAAAAGAGTCACGAACCAATTCGGCTGCTGCCCCATCCAGGACTGAGCCGATATCCCATATTTTTTAATCAGACCGGTATAAATCATCATAGTCTTCCAAGTGGGCATTGAGTTGCAAAATCGTAGGGAAGTTTGGAAGCGGTCCCATCAGAGCGGGCCGGTGCTCGAGGGGCCTATGGTAACCCCGTTCCGCGGCTCTTAAACCTGCAGAGGCGGCGGTTGCGCGGAGTTGAGCAGGTTGGGCAGGCAGCTGTTGCACGCGGGGGGGCGGAATCGGGCGAGCTGGCTGTGCCACTGAAGCGTTTGGGCAGCAGGACCCAGATGCATTAGCCCCCTAGCACCGGCATTATCAGTAACAACATGGAGCTCCAACTTAGGGGCTTCCTGGTCTGCTGCCTCCTTAGCTCCCTCTCCAGCGCAGCCAGCTCCCTCATCCTTAGCGGGTCAATACATCACAGATGCGCATACCCAGAGCAACTTTTTCTCGTTCCAATTTAGCCAGTTCGTCCCGTTTAAAAGCTGCAATTGAAGGCTCACTTTGCGTGCGCGGAGCCTGAACGCTTTCGCGTTGCCGTTGTAAATCCAGTCTGGAGTGTTCCAGGACTTTATCATGGACTGACAGGTTCTGGGCATATTAGATTGGAGGCGCATCTTTATGCACGGTCCAACTTCGAGGCTGAACTTCTTTCGCGTTGCCGTTCCCGGTCCCTCTGCGGGTTTTCGCGCTCTTGCTGCCCAGCTGTACCCGTTCCTCCCTCCCATAGCTGGCGTTCACGCAGTCCATGCTTCTTGGGCATCTACTTGCAGTCGTACTTCACTCATCCCAGGTCTCCGCCGATGGGAGAGGGAACGGATCAGGCTGGGAGTGCGAGGCTTTCTTCGGACTCTTAGTCATCTGGAAGGAAGACATCCGAGACACTGCCGTAGCCACCCGGTGGCTCCAGGAGGCACCTCAAGTACGGCTGCTGACCCGAGGTCAGGGGGGTCCGATTGGAAAACGGTACGGATACCCCTCCCAATCCCAGGTTTAGTCCCAGTATCCTTTAGGGCTAGACCCCAGTGCTGTACCACGGTGGTTCTTTAAGGAGCATCGCCAAAATCTGAGTCCAGGAACACGTTCAATGGATTCCTGAGTTTACGCATGAAATTGGTCAGGCCCGTCTCCCTCCGCTGATGCAGGTTGCATCACAAGGGTTTGTAATCCACCCGCAGCGGGTAGAGGTCAGATCTGGCGCTCGATCCATAGACGAAGCCCCAAACGACTCATGTAAGTCCCCATGTGGTGGAAGTAGTCGCGTCCCTCGTTCCAGCGAGGGTAAAGGAAGGCTTCGTGCCTTTGTCACGAGGTGGGAAAGAGTCACCAGCGAGGCCCGTTCTCCCGCTTGGTTCCTCCAGATCCATAAGGGAAAGGTCGGAACCCTCTTTGCAGGCTACCGCACCTTCCGCAGTAACATTCAACCTCTCCTATTGAGACACTAGAGGTCCACTGCACTAGTAAGATAGATGGATTTAAGATTCCTGCCACAATGTAAGGAATTCCATAGAAGCAGAAATAAAAGGCTCTTTGGTGAAAAAGACCGTTTATTCAGACATCTTAGAAAGCTCAAGTACACGCAGTGGCAGGAATGACACTTCCCGCCAGAAGCACAGGTTATAACTCTATTCACCCCATCCCCCCTTCCTGCTTCCCATGGGAACGGAGTCCTCATCTCCCGCGCAAAGATAAAGTCTCCGCCGATGAAGCTGGCCCATCGCCCGGGCTGTGGAATGCACTCAAGGTTACCTTACCATCAACACCATTGAAACCATTGAAACCTTTACAGGTTTTCCCTTTTTTCTAAAAGGAACAAACCTCCTTTTCCGAAGGCAGCTGCTAACTTGGACTTTGGCCCGGCTGCTCGGATGGACAATCACAGAGTCCTTTCCTCACTGGGAATGCATTTCTAATGATGAGATATTTTCCAGCTGGTTGATGAATGTGAGGACCGGCCCGAATCCATGAAGAGGCTTATTAACAGCACCCCCCCCCCAAAAAAAAACACTATAGAACAAATAAATCAGTTCTCCTTGTAGACCGAGAGGGGGCCATCTGCTCTCTTACTGCTGGGAACTAATTTTTTTCGGGTTTGGGAGATGGGGAGAGAAAAACGCAGTCAGCAAGCATACTGTAAAACCCCAAGATTGAGAAATTGGAAGCAGGGAGGAGTCACCAGGGTAAAGCGAGAACACGAAAACCAGGTTGTAGAATCACGGGCAATTAATGAAAAAGCTCTTCGCTTGTTTCATTCAGGAGCAATCTTCGCCCACCTGTTTCTCCTCTGGAGTTTTCCTCTTGTGCAAGCTCTTTCCTGTTCTTGCCCATCTAAAGTATAGGGCAGTGGTGGCGAACCTTTGGCACTCTAGATGTTATGGACAACAATTCCCATCAGCCCCTGCCAATTGGCCATATTGGCAGGGGCTGTTGGGAATTGTAGTCCATAACATCTGGAGTGCCAAAGGTTCACCACGGGTATAGGGCATCATAAGAGACAATGGGATTGGAACTCGAGGCCCTTTTCCAAGAAAGAGTCATAGCTGAGAGATAGAGCTGTTTCTTTCCGTGCTGAAGGTCCCCCAGCCTCTCACGCTAAAAGGACTGGGCAGTAGATGATGGCTCTTTTCACACAAACCCTTGACAACGTTTTGAGGCAGGAAATAAAACGTTTCCTCCATGGTGTTCCGCATGGTTTCCTCACCTTTTGGTTCTGACAACATTTTATCTCTAGCCTCAAAGCATTTTCAGTGAATCCCCTTCACAAACAATTTCCAAAATGGCTTCAATGCCATGCGGTCGCTTTGAAATGTTTTCCACGCCTCTCTGCCATCCCCAAATGTCTTCATCGGCACCATTTTCTGAGCTCATTCCCTCTCCCCCCTCGCCTGTTCCTTGCCGTCATTTCTATTACTTTATTTGTGTGTGTGTGTGTGTGAGAGAGAGAGAGGGGGGGTTATCTTTGAGGCAGGATTATACAAGGTATGGAGTGCTTCGTGCCCTGTGTCTGCAGTCTCAAATGAAGAACTCCAGATTACGGATATTGTTCTTTATTGAAGAACTGTAGCAGGATATTGGCAATTGGAATCCACAGACAGATCTGAACAGACGTGGCAGGCTAGGCATTGTAGACCCCCTTCCTTCCAAGCCGGGTGGAACTGGTTGAAGCAGACAGTGTAACGTAATTGGTTGTTACATAACGGAACAGTAAGAGGATGAGAAGAGCAGGGTTATGGCAGGTCCATCAGGGACACGACACCGCGAAGCCTTGAAGCATCAATTCAACCGAAGAAAAGAAACAGAAAAAACCATGTCTTGGTGGTTATTCGGACCACATTCGGACCTGTAGAGGCCCCGAGCACTGAAAAGATTATGGTAACCCCATATACTGCATACGTAATTCAAAATACAAACAATAGTAAACCTTAATATATGTATATATGTGTGTATGTCTATGTATGTATGTATGTGTGTGTGTGTGTGTGTACATATATATGTATATATATGTATGTATGTATATATGTACGTATGCATATATGTACGCATGTATATATGTATGCATGTATGTATGTGTGTATGTGTGTATGTATATATGTGTGTATGTGTTATGCATTATGCGATGTATATGTGTATGTGTATGTGTACGTGTAGGTGTACGTGTGTGTGTGTACGTGTACGTGTGTGTATATGTGTGTGTGTATGTGTGTATGTGTATATGTGTATATGTGTGTATATATGTATGTATATGTATATATGTGTGTGTGTGTATATATGTATATGTGCATGTGTGTGTATATGTGTATATGTATATGTGTATGTGTATATGTGTGTGTATATATATGTACATATGTATATATGTATATGTGTGTGTGTATGTATATATATATATATTCTAATGAATAATTATTTAACACCGATTATTCCATTGGTATCTTGCCTTGAAGACTCAATTCGCCTGAATCAAAGGTGCCAAATAACGTGTGCTGTGGCTTCCTTACGACTTTATTTATGCTACAAAAAGTTTCCCCCTGCTTTTTTTTTTAATTGCAGAGTTTTTGATCGTATCCTCGAAGTTCATCCGATGTAACAAATCTGCTTCGGTACTTAGCAGAGATACGTTGTCCAGCCTGTCTTGTGGTATGGGTGTTTTGTTGGGATTTTTAATATACTTTGGCCGAGGGAATGGGCGCTGGGCTGTACAATTTATTAATTTTTTGTTCCCCATTTATTGTGGGGTCCCCTTTTTATGGGCCCTCGTTCGGCTGTAACATTGCACCATGGTGTAAATTTGGCACTGGGGAAAAAGTTCAATGCGGGCATCCTTGAAGCCCTAAGCACATGTTTATTTCGCTTAATGGAGACCTCCTTTCCCTTCCTCTCTCCACAGCAGACCCCTGGTGAGGTAGGTGGGGCTGAGAGAGTTCTGAGAGAACTGTGACCAGCCCAAGATCACCCAGCAGGCTTCATGTGGAAGAGCAGGGAAACAAATCCAGTTCACCAGATAAACGTCTGCTGCTCACATGGAGGAGCGGGGAATCAAACCCAGTTTGCAAGATTAGAGTCCACCTGCTCTTGACCACCAGCGCACCACGCTAGGTCTTATACAGGGGAGATACGGCTTCCCTTGAAGTTCAGACTTCTGCATAGTTAGGTGGAGCCAAAAGGGGTCTTTAACTTGCAACAGACTGTGGCCTCTCTCCCATTCTTGCATCGCCCGTCTGACTGTCGCAAAATTATTCACCCGGTTGTACGGGATGCGCGACCTGACAGAAAAACTCGCATTGTGCCCAAGGGACGTTCCATTCTGGATGGCCTTTATTTGCGAAAAACTAAATAATTGCTGGCGTTCTTTTTTTTAATGTTCTGCAGGAAACAGAAATTCTCTTAAAATGTGGGATAATCCCTTAAGAAGCGTGGGTGTTGGGGGGGGGGACATCTGGTAGCCATAAATTGATTCTCCTGGGTAACATAACTATGTTGAAGATGTCAGGCTGTCTCACTGCCGGCTGTGTGCAATTCTTCTCCTAGGATGGCGGCTCCATTTCAGTGGTGCAGAAAATTAATTAGCGGGTTTTATTTTCGCACTCCGCGGAGCTAGACGTTGTTACGGAAAGCGGCGGCGGGGGGGGGGGCGGGGGCAGGAAGAGGAGAGCCCGGCTTCACGAGTGAGCAGACATCAAATTTGCCTTTTGAACAGGACTTGATAACTTTTGAACAGGAAATGATAACGGGCGGCCTTGATTGCGGCGTATTGTAACAATTGGTGGGGAAGGAGACCAAAATGGCCGAAGAGGGTAGTTTCCAGGGAATGCTTCTTTTGGTGAGAACAGCAGCAGGTGAGATATTGTGTGGATTATTGCCTGTCTATAGAGTTGCCAAGTTCCCCCTTGACAACCCAGATTTCTGCCTGCTGGCTGGGGGAGCAGAGTGCGCTGATGTCACTTCTGCTGAAAATGTAAGTAATGCTGTGGGATGCTCTAGGAGTGCCCCAAAACTCTATGGTTTTACCATAGAGTTCGGAAAGTTTTAGGGCCAATCTGGGGAAGCAGGGGCTGAATGGAGCTGTGGATGTGGCGAAGCTTTATGCTGGTGGATTTGCCCCCCCCCTCCGGGCACTTACCCTGGGGGAGGAGCAAATCCACCAGTGGCCATCCACAATGGTCAAGCTCGGTGTTGTGGAGGCTTGGTGGTGTAGTGGTTCTGGAGAGCAGCAGTGGCGTGGTGGTTAAGAGCAGGTGCATTCTAATCTGGAGGAATCGGGTTTGATTCCCTGCTCTTCTGCCTGAGCTGTGGAGGCTTATCTGGGGAATTCAGGTTAGCCTGTGCACTCCCGCACATGCCAGCTGGGTGACCTTGGGTTAGTCATAGCTTTTTGGAGCTCTCTCAGCCCCACCTACCTCACAGGGTGTTTGTTGTGAGGGGGGAAGGGAAAGGAGTTTGTAAGCCCCTTTCAGTCTCCTATAGGAGAGAAAGGGGGGGATATAAATCCAAACTCTTCTTCTTCTTGGTCAGGGCTGAAGCTGACCTTACTTGACTTCCACCACAGTTATTCCCCAGAAATTGGTGGGTCCTCAACAGCCTACTTTAGGGCTGCGTAGAACTATGTTTTTCCTGTCAAAGATCAGTCCTTTTGTTTGTGGCTTGGCTGGATCCCTGCTTGTTTTCAATGGAACCAGTAATTAGAGGTGCATGCGGTCTTTCTGAGTGCAGACACCATTAAAGCCAAAGACAAGGTTGGAATCTTAGCTTAATTTCATAACCGGGTCATTCGGCAAGCCAAGCCGTGTAGTCAGTTCCGCCTGAGAGACGGAACTGAGAACTAAGGAAGAGAAATGAATGAGCTGAGCCAAAGAATGGGTGGCATTTTTCAAGTGACTCCAAAGATGAAAAGCGACTTTATTTCACATCAAGGACGCCCAAGAAGAAGAAGAAGAAGAAGGGGGCGGAAGGGGGAGAGAGAAAATGATTCGATAAAAGTCAACAAGTTGTCCATTGTTCTTGCAGACGGATTCTAAATATACATTTGAAAAGATGTGGCGCTTTGGTCTGAGTGAGTGGAGATCCCTAATGGTTCACAAAACACACGCTCAGGCTTGAAAAGTGAGAAATCCGTCCATTGTTAAGGAGAACTGAAGGTTTCCTTTAAACAAAATATATCAGAATATTGTCAAAGGCTTTCACGGCCGGAAACACTAGGATGTTGTGGGTTTTCTGGGTTTCCAAGGATCCTCTGAAGATGCCAGGCACAGATGCAGGTGAAACGTCAGGAGAAAATACTACTGGAACAGGGCCATACAACCTAGAAAACCCACAACATCTTAGTAAAAAAATATCAGAGTTGAAACAATTGGGTTTCAGGATATTTAAAAAATGAAGTAATGAGGAACATCTCATAGTTTTCCCATGAAGTGTTTTGAAACTTCAGTGTTAGCAAAGCTCCCTCCCTCAGACCCCAACATATTCTGTGTGTGTGTGTGTGTGTGTGTGTGTGTGTGTGTGTGTGTGTGTGTGTGTGTGTGTGTGTGTGTGTGTGTGTGTGTGTGTGTGTGTGAAGAGCATCGGCAGTTAAGGACATGTAGGTGAATCTCATGCAAAAATAATGGCAGCTACAATCCTCATGGAGATTGTGGATGGAGTGAGTCCGGCTTGCTGGCCTCCAACTGCATTCCAGTCCTGAGCTCTGCCGAGATTTCTGGACCAATGCACAGTTGGGGGGGGGTGTAAATGTGCCCCCAAAGAAGTGGGGCCTGGGGCTCAAGACCTCCCAGTCCCCCCTGTAGATACGCCACTGCCTTCACCTTCAAATGCCTCCAGTCAGCAGGGAAAACTACCCACATCATGTAGGGCTGCTACCTTGCCAGTAGAACCTGGAGATCTCCCTGATGAAATAAATGTGTGTCCAGGTAAACAAACACAACATTCTCCTTGCGTGGTGTGCCGTTTTGAGCCAAACTGACCGGCAAAGGCGACGCACCCGCCTGAAGGTACACTTGTCTCCTTGGTTGACAAGGATCTCACAAAAGCTTAATAGGGAGCAAATCAGAACCAGGGCCGTATTATCCATAAGGATGGCCAGATGGAAGCCTAGAGGCCCTGTTTATTGTTGTAAACTTCTCCACTTACCTGTGGAATGCTATAGACTCCCTCTGATCCCTTTCTGTGCAGCCATATGCTGAACAAGCAGTCATATAAAACAACTGAGAAGTTGCAGGACCTCCTCATAGCCAGCTAAGATTTGTTTTGAGTCAATGAGGAGGAAGGGGAGACAGTGGGCCAATAGCACACTAACATCAGGGTTGTGACGTCATGGCGTAGGAGGTTAAGAGCTCATGTATCTAATCTGGAGGAACCGGGTTTGATTCCCAGCTCTGCCGCCTGAGCTGTGGAGGCTTATCTGGGGAATTCAGATTAGCCTGTGCACTCCCACACACGCCAGCTGGGTGACCTTGGGCTAGTCACAGCTTCTCAGAGCTCTCTCAGCCCCACCTACCTCACAGGGTGTTTGTTGTGAGGGGGGAAGGGCAAGGAGATTGTAAGCCCCTTTGAGTCTCCTGCAGGAGAGAAAGGGGGGATATAAATCCACACTCCTCCTCCTCCTCCCTTATTACACCTCCATGAGCAATACTGTCTATGCTTGACCATGCTTGAACGTTCCCATGAGCTGTTGGGACCAGCTGAAGTGATTATTATTATTTTTAAAGAACAAATGGCAGCCCACAGACACACAAGTCAGGTTCAGGGCAGAGATGAGCAGAGGTGGTTTGCCATTGCCTGCCTCTGAACTTCCTTGGTGGTCTCCTATCCAAGAACTAACCAGAGTTGACCTTACTTAGCTTCTGAGATCTGATGAGATCAGTCTAACCTGGGTCACCCTGATCATGGACTTCAGCTCTCTGTTTATTCACTGAAGAATAAAGGAACTCTAATGTATATCTTAATCTCATGGGGTAGCCCAGGCGTTGATCCCTGGGCCTTTGGACTCCTGTGGCCAGGTCCTTCCAGAATCATTCTACTAAACATCGGCATTTGCTGATCTTTCTGCTTGGTTTGGCTCCCGGTTCTTTTTAATATTAATACCGTGCCATTTGGGGAAATAAATAATTAATCTTCCTCCCATTTAGAACGATTGTTGCTTCAGAGCCGCACAATCCCCATCTGTTTCAATTGTGTGAAAATTATATCCAAATTATATCCCTTCTTGAGAGATAAACAATTAATATATTTTTTTTGAACATTCTCTACCAGGTTTTATGATCTAAACCTCCCTGATCAACGGATCTAATGGAGTTATAAATATAATCTCATGCTTAATGGAATTATGGAAATGGAGCAATTAAAAGATGTAGTATAAAGACGACTCCACGATATTTGATCTTGTTCAACAGCTTTGTGGAGGACAGACCTATCAGTAGCTGCTAGGCATGGAGGCTAAAGGAAACGTCCACATTCAGGGGCAGTAAATCTTTGAATGACAGTGCCAAAAGGCAGCATCAAAAGAAGGCCTTGGCCTCTATTAATGGTCTTCCAAAATAACTGGCTGGTCATTGTGTGAGGCGGGATACTGGACTAGATGGACCTTCACTGAACTGATCCAGCAGGACTCTTCGGATGTTCTTCTCAGAAGAAGACCTCAGTCTCCATGCCCTGTTGATGGCTCTCCAGAGGAAGTGGTTGGCCACTGTGTGAGGTGGGACGCTGGACTAGACGGACCCTCACTGGTCTGATCCAGCCAGGCTCTTTGAATGTTCTTCTCAGAAGAAGACCTCAGTCTCTATGGCCTGTTGATGGCTCTCCAGAGGAGCTGCTTGGCCACTGTGTGAGGTGGGATGCTGGACTAGATGGACCCTCACTGGTCTGATCCAGCCAGGCTCTTTGAATGTTCTTCTCAGAAGAAGACCTCAGCCTCTATGCCCTGTTGATGGCTCTCCAGAGGAAGTGGTTGGCCACTGTGTGAGGTGGGATGCTGGACTAGATGGACCCTCACTGGTCTGATCCAGCCAGGCTCTTTGAATGTTCTTCTCAGAAGAAGACCTCAGCCTCTATGCCCTGTTGATGGCTCTCCAGAGGAAGTGGTTGGCCACTGTGTGAGGTGGGATGCTGGACTAGATGGACCCTCACTGGTCTGGTGGCAGCCAGGCTCTTTGAATGTTCTTCTCAGAAGAAGACCTCAACCTCTAATGCCCTGTTGATGGCTCTCCAGAGGAAGTGTGGTTGGCCACTGTGGCCAGAGGTGGGATGCTGGACTAGATGGACCCTCACTTGAGATGCAGTCAGCCAGAGCTCTTTGAATGTTCTTCTCAGAAGAAGACCTCAGCCTCTATGCCCTGTTGATGGCTCTCCAGAGGAAGTGGTTGGCCACTGTGTGAGGTGGGATGCTGGACTAGATGGACCCTCACTGGTCTGATCCAGCCAGGCTCTTTGAATGTTCTTCTCAGCCTCTATGCCCTGTTGATGGCTCTCCAGAGGAAGTGGTTGGCCACTGTGTGAGATAAGATGCTGGACTAGATTGTCCACAGGTCTGATCCACCGGGGTTCCTCTAATGTTCTTATGATGACCTCTACCTCTAAGCCCTGTTGGACCTGGTTGGCCACTGTGCGACAAAGGAGGGTGGACTAGATGGACCACTGGTCTGATCCAGCAGGACTCTTTTTATGACACTTTTGATCTTTTATTCACACAAATATGCATTCATGCACAAACATTAACACAGGAAACTGCAGAGTACTAGGGTTGCTAGGAAGTGCCTGGCCACTGTTGTGGTTGAGGACAGGCGGTGTTTCAGCTCTAGGTCACTTCCAGTCACTTCCTATGAAAACCTGGAAGTAGCATAGGGTATCTCAAGGAATCGATGGTACAACTCAATGGTAAAAAAAATGTTATAATGCTGCATGGGAGTTTTTTTTTTTAAATCACCAGCTGTATTTAAGGAGCTGAATAATTCCTGGTGGAATTCATGGATACAAGATGTCCCAAGACCACAAGATCATTATTCTTAAAATCTGATACTAGGTCCATATCTAGTGGATCATGAAACTGATTCTAGTATTCTACATATGAGAAACTTTAGCTATGAGGGTTTTTTTAAAAAAAACTTCATTGCTCAGAGGAAATGTTTGGGGACATGACAATTTGGGCAGCGTCCTAGACCCTGTCTCGAAAGGGTTTAGGATACCGACTAAGTCCTATGGCCGCACTACTTGAAGATACACCAGCATTAAGACCTGCTCGAACGGCATTAGCACGAAGTCAAGCTAGCCCCCAATTGGGACAAGGTTCCCCCCACCTTCAAGACTAATTAACAGCACTTCCTGTAGCTCCCATAATGACTCATATTTGCTAGAAATCGTACAGATGAAATGTGACAGCAGTGTTTCAGATACACCAAGCGTAATTATTTAATGATGAGGCAAACGTTGATTAGGAAGCCTTTCGGCTATTACCCGTTTGGGTAGAATATGTTTGCTGTCGTCAAAAGAATTAGTTTGATTTCATTTTCGTAAGCTCTCTCGCTCCTGCCGCTTGGAAAACGATATGTACCACCCACCTAGTGTGGAAGGATTTTTGGGGACGGGAAGAGTTCTCTCAAACCCAAAAGAGTTCAATGTATTGTCGAAGGCTTTCACGGCCGGAATCACTGGGGCGCTGTGTGGTTTCCGGGCTGTCTGGCCGTGTTCTGGCAGCATTCTCTCCTGACGTTTCGCCTGCATCTGTGGCTGGCATCTTCAGAGGATCTGATGGATCCTCTGAAGATGGGAGACCACCAAGGAAGACCACCAAGGAAATCCCCATCAGATCCTCTGAAGATGCTAGCCACAAATGCAGGCGAAACGTCAGGAGAGAATGCTGCTAGAACACGGCCATACAGCCCGGAAACCACAGAACACCCCAACAGAGTTCCTCTGTCCACAAATGTGAACGATAAAAGCCTCCTCATTGGTAATGAGTAGGGAACCATCATCCCGACATAGATCATCCAGGCTAGCCCAATGTCATCAGATCTCAGGAGCTAAGCAGAGTCAGCCCTGGTTAATATTAGGATGGGGGACCACCAATGAAATCCAGGGTTGCTACGCAGGGGCAGCTAATGGCAAACCACCTCTGTCCCTCTCTTGCCCTGATCTGGATTACCCAGGCTAGACTGATGTCATTAGATTTCAGAAGCTGGTTAGTACTTGGATGGGAGACCACCAAGGAAGTCCATGGTTGCTATGGCAAACCACCTCTGTTTGCCCTGACCCACATGACCAAGGTAGCCTGATTTCATTGGACCTTGGATGCTAAGCAAGATCAGCCCTGGTTAGTACTTGGATGGGAAACCGCCAAGAAAGTTCAGGGTCTCTATGCAGAACCACCTCTGTTTGTCTCTGCCCTGACGTAGTTGGCCCTAACTAGCCTGATCTTGTCAGCTCTTAAAAACTGACCAGGGTTGGCCCGGGTCCATATTTGGATGGAAGACTCCCAAGGAAGTCTGGGTTTGCAATGTGGAGGGAGGCAGTGGGAAGCCGCTTCTGAAATTCGCCTGTCTTCAAAACCCTAAAGAGTCAACGTAAGTCAGCGGAGACAGAACAGCAAGGGGGGGGGGGGGATGATGAAGACCCTGCTAGGAAGTTAAGCCAAGTGAGAGCGAGGGCAGATGAAAGCAGTCGACAGACAACTCCAGGAGAGGTGTTTCTCAACATGGCAGAGAAGTCGAGAAAACAAAACGAGGCCTGTGAGTGGCCTCGGCTCGGCTTGATTTGAGGGGGGGGGGGGGAAATCTCCTTCGCTGTCTTGACAGCCTAAGTTCACCAGGGTGTGACGTCTACATTGAAAACATCGCTTCTCAGAAATGCTGTCTGCGTTCAAGAGTCCTTTGTACCTCTTGCTAAGCAGAAGTGAGCCAGAGAAAACAGTGACAGTAGTCAAGGCGCAGATATGGAGCTGTTCCTATATTATGTAACTCCCATTTATGAAAGGGATCTTTTCCTGCAAACCCCCAAAAGGGTTGCTATTAATAAGGCTGCCTGCTCGGAGTGTCTCTGCAGTAATAAGATTAGGTATGCTTCTGCCCTAAGATAAGGCAATCCCAAATTTGCGCCTTACGAGAGTGCCATTTTGAAAGGCAATTAAAGAGGAGACGGACAAAATCTTTGTAGATCGGTTGGGGGCTGGCCAATGGAGACCTAATTGGTTTGCACGGCACCCCCCGAAATTGCTGCTTCAGCGTAAGGAGATGGGATTCGGTCCTGGTAATGAGGCAATTATCGTGGAAGACGGTAGGTTTTCAAGTGAGGTGCTTATTTCTTTTCCAATGTGTTACTAGGTGGCATCTCAGGCGGAAGAACCTTGAACACCATCGCAAATTAGTCCCTCTGCTCCACTCAGTTGTGCAGCCTTCTAGGGGGCTGGCCACAAGGACTTCCTGGATGAATTCCACCTCCTTCTTCCACCTCTTGAACATAAGAACATAAGAACTAGTCTGCTGGATCAGACCAGAGTCCACCTAGTCCATCACTCTGCTACTCGCAGTGGCCCACCAGGTGCCTTTGGGAGCTCACTTGCAGGATGTGAAAGCAATGGCCTTCTGCTGCTGCTGCTCCTGAGCATCTGGTCTGCTAAGGCATTTGCAGTCTCAGATCAAGGAGGATCAAGATCGACTTCTCCTCCATAAATCTGTCCAAGCCCTTTTTAAAGCTATCCAGGTTAGTGGCCCTCACCACCTCCTGTGGCAGCATATTCCAAACACCAATCACACGTTGTGTGAAGAAGTGTTTCCTTTCATTAGTCCTAATTCTCCCCAGCATTTTCAATGAATGCCCCCTGGTTCTAGTATTGTGAGAAAGAGAGAGAAATTTCTCTCTGTCAACATTTTCTACCCCATGCATAATTTTATAGACTTCAATCCAATCCCCCCTCAGACGTCTCCTCTCCAAACTAAAGAGTCCCAAACGCTGCAGCCTCTCCTCATAAGGAAGGTGCTCCAATCCTTCAATCATCCTCGTTGCCCTTCTCTGCACTTTTTCTATCTCTTCGATATCCTTTTTGAGATGTGGTTGTTAAAGGAGAGAAAAGGCTCTCTGATAGGAGCATAATGTCCTTTGCTTGCATTGTCAAAGGCTTTCACAGCCAGAATCCACGGGCTGTTGTGGGTTCTGTGGGTTGTGTGCCCGTGGTCTGGTTGTTTTTGCTCCAAACGTTTTGTCAGCATCCATCGCTGGCATCTTCACAAGCATGTCATGGTGCGGCCGTGGTTTGGTTGTGTTCGCTCCTAACATTTCAATCCTATCAGATACCCCCTCAGAACCCTATCAGATCACCCCCTCAGAATCCATTAACTCCAGGTAGGGTTGCCAGATCCAAATTGGGAAATACCTGGAGATTTTAGGGGTGGGGCCTGAAGAGGGTGGGGTTTGGGAAGGGGAGGGACTTCAGGGATTTCATAATGCCATAGAGTTCCCCTTCCAGTGCAGCCATTTTCTGCCGGGAGAACTGAATTCTGTCGCCTGGAGATCAGTTATCATAATGAGAGAGCTCCAGCCGCCCCCTGGAGGTTGGCAAATCCTATCTCCGGGGACCAATCTCAAACCTCCTGCTGTGGATGCTACACCACTAGGACCTCCACCTGTCCTCCCAAATCCTGAAGAGCTATTTGTCAGCCCGACAGGGTCAGGGACTGGCCCCCCACCCCTCCAGGAATACCCCCCCCCCCCATCCAGCCGGAACAGCTTTTCCTCAGCCTATTTAAGTTGAGAGAAAGGATGTCAGCTTTGCAGCATCTCTCGCTTTGCAAGGCTGTTAACTCCCCCTCTCCTTTCCATTTATGCCGCTTCATATAGAGGCAGCAATAATACCAGGTTCAGGAAACAAAACCCCGGGTGGGCTCTCAGCTTATGATTTTTTTCCCCCTGAGAGGTTTCTAGCTTGAAGCTCTTGGGAACAGAATACTGAACTCTGGCCTGATCCAACTGGCCTCCTTCTCTTTCCTCAAAGAAAAGATGCTCCTTTCTTGTTTCAATCCAAACCCCCAAAATATTGAAAAATCGGACAGGCCCGCTGAGAGACGGAAGGCTGCTTCTCGGTTGTCATGGAAACGGACGTTCTGCCGGCTCCTGTTGCCCCTTCCTGATGCCGAGAGTTGACAGTGCTCCCTGAAGACCCCGGATCGTAAAATTTCATATGTCGTGGGGGGCGGGGGGAGAAACTTCCTCAACGGCAGCCCAGCCCCTAAGCAAAACTGGTCTGCGTCTCCCCCGGTTTCTGTGGTTAATTTGGGCTCAATTGTTGGAGGGTGGAACAAATGATAATTCAGCAGGGTGGATTATTTCTCTCTCTCTCTCCTTCCCCCCCCCCCCGCCGATTCCTGATTAGAATTTAAAAGCCTCCAGATGAATAAGATGGTTTTTATATCATTCCACGTGTCTCTTTTATAGCTGAACAATACATTCTCCCAGAATGCTTAGGGCACGAATATATATATATATATGGGTATGAATTCATGAGGAGAATGATGTTTGGGTAATTTACCAAAGGAATGAAAAGAACGCTTTGGCGAACTTGGCCTATAAAGCCTTTTTTTAAAAAAATAAAGTCACATTGGGGTAAAAGCGTTCCTGTGTGGAAAGGAGAATTCAAAGGCCTCTTCTCAGCGGAGCTAAATCTTACATCGCTGTCTTTCGTTCTCCTCTGCAACTAATGTGCTCCGAGTTAAATTTTGATGAGGCTACCGGCGTTAAACTTTGATTAACCAAGTCTCCTTTGCTTTCTTTCTTTATTAATGCCATTTATCTATTGAAGATGACGGATGCCCCACCTTTTTAATTTATTCCGTCCTCTTGCATATGAGCTTGTGAATACAATATTAACATAATTCTAGAGAAGTCTTATTTTCTGCCCAGTTGGGGCGACCAAAGCAGCTAACAGTTAAAAGCAGAACATTTTAGGCTATTTTATAATGCACTACTTACCCTGTGGATGTTTGTTCCACAGTGGGATTTTCACGCAGTTTTTTGTTTACACAGAGATTCTCCTACTAAAGCATCCCTAACTGAGCCACCATTTTGGCCACCTGCGACTCCCTTGTCTGTTCTGTGCAACCACCTTTTGCATGTGTTTGTGTGAGCCCCTGTTGGTATAACATTACTTTGCTAGATCGTGTCAGTTTCACGTCCATTTCAGCCTTAAAATAATTTTTAAAAGCCCTTCTGGTCATTTTGAAATGGTGGCCCAACAAGAGAAGCTGCTGTTGTGTGGGCAGAAAAAGCAGGAGGAGAGAGAAAACTTGGAGAAAGCCAAACACACATGAATTTCCTTCACTTTCCCTGCAAAGGCAGAGGAAAAAGTCATACTTGAACAGGTTTTAGAAACCTGCGGGAATCTCTGATTTAAGAGCGGGGAGACTGCTGAAGAGGGCAAAAACGTGTGTAACAGAGAATCAAACCTGAAAAAAAATGTCTGATTGAAGAGAAGGAGACCACACATGCCCTATGTAACGGTCCTAAAGCCCACTGAACATTGTAAGTACAATCCGCATATGAAAACAGAGTCCCTGCCATTTCGAACACAAGTCAGAAAATCAGAGTCATCGAATGAGAGCCAGAAGTTTTCATTGGCTGGCAGAAGACTATTATAGATAAATCTCCCGGGGGGGGGGGGGAGTTTCACAGGTTTGGTGCTGTACTTGAACAGGCCTCCTTGCAGATTACCGGTCATCTTCCATACATTCCACCCCACCCATCTTTCTTAGCACCGGAATGAGTCCTCCCGTGCCAGCTACAATCGCCTCCCCTTCGTCTCCCCATAAGACACTATGTGAGGTAGGTGGGGCTGAGAGAGTTCAGAGAGAACTGGGACTAGCCCAACTGGGTCACCCAACAAGCTTCATGTGGAGGAGCAAGGAAAAAAATCCCATTCACCAGATAAGAGTCCACTGCTCACATGGAGAAGTGCGGGATCAAACTCTGTTGTCCAGATTAGAGATTTCAGATCACCTGCTCTTCAGCATACACCATGCTGGCGCTCGAGCTCTCCAGCCCAAACCTGGAAATTGGCAGCACAACCAGGGCTTAGATTCCGAGCTTCACAGGGCTATTGAGGTTGTTGAGAAAGAACATAAGAACATAAGAACTAGCCTGCTGGATCAGACCAGAGTCCATCTAGTTCAGCACTCTGCTACTCGCAGTGGCCCACCAGGTGCCTTTGGGAGCTCACGTGCAGGATGTGAAAGCAATGGCCTTCTGCGGCTGTTGCTCCCGAGCACCTGGTCTGCTAAGGCATTTGCCAAATCCAAATCAAATCCAAAACCTTTATTAGGCATAAAACCGGTGTGTGTCAAGAATTTCAAATACAATAAGAAGATCATTATTGCACAACTTGCAGTACACAGAGTAAAAATATAGCAACAGCTTCAGAGATTTCAACATTAGAGTTATTTAGAAGCTTAGCCATTTTTATTTTATCAGAAAGGAGCATAAATCCTGTTGGTAATACAGTTCTCAAATCAGTTCTGATGTTGTTGTATTTTGAACAATGAAGCAGAATGTGAGAAAGTGTATCAGTTGTAAAAGGCATTTGCAATCTGAGATCAAGGAGGATCAAGATTGGTAGCCATAGATCGACTTCTCCTCCACAAATCTGTCCAAGCCCTTTTTAAAGCTATCCAGGTTAGTGGCCGTCACCCCCTCCTGTGGCAGCATATTCCAAACACCAATCACACGTTGCGTGAAGAAGTGTTTCCTTGTATTAGTCCTAATTCTTTCCCCAAAGGAAAAGTCTACTGCAAGATCCAGGGATGAAGATTCACCTAATTCCCAAATGTAGGAGCCACTTCGTATCTTGATCAGTAGAGGGTATCCTGTATGTCATTCAGGGCATCTCCCTTCCTTTCTCCTCTCCAACGCAACTGTCACACATTCCACACACGTTTTTGAACCTGTGCCCTGCAGCTCTTGGTGAACACTTTGATTGTGCCCTCCCTCAAGGTAAATCCCTTTGTGAGATGCAGAGTAACTCATTCTTCCCACCCGACTAATGGAGACTGATAGCTTCTCTTTAGGAGCCTGAGCACAACAGACAGAGTAATTGGCTGGGCTAGAAGGGTTTTTCGAGGCTCGGAACAGAAAGTTCTGAAACTCTGTGTATCCGAAACTTCTCTGAGGGAGAGAAACAAACAGGAAATGGAAATCCATCCAAAGGAGCAAACAATCTCGCTCCTTCATTCTCTAGCCCTCGACATGCTGTTTTCTAACATTGCATTCTAACATTCGGAGTAAGACATGTCAAGATCTTTACATGCAATGACATTTAAGAAGCCATAGAGCAGGGGTCTGCAACCTGCGGCTCTCCAGATGTTCATGGACTACAAATCCCATCAGCCCCTGCCAGCATGGCCAATTCAGCAACTGCCAGGATATTAAGAACATAAGAACATAAGAACTAGCCTGCTGGATCAGACCAGAGTCCATCTAGTCCAGCACTCTGCTACTCACAGTGGCCCACCAGGTGCCTTTGGGAGCTCACATGCAAGATGTGAAAGCAATGGCCTTCTGCTGCTGCTGCTCCTGAGCACCCAGTCTGCTAAGGCATTTGCAATCTGAGATCAAGGAGGATCCAGACTTCAGTAAATGGGGACGTTAAATCCTCCTCCCATCAATCTGTCCAAGCCCTTTTTAAAGCTATCCACGTTAGTGGCCATCACCACCTCCTGTGGCAGCATATTCCAAACACCAATCACACGTTGCATGAAGAAGTGTTTCCTTTTATGAGTCCTAATTCTTCCCCCCAGCATTTTCAATGAATGCCCCCTGGTTCTAGTATTGTGAGAAAGAGAGAAAAAAATATTATGATTTTGGAGAAGATACGGCATCCGTTCTGGGGGACGCTCTAGTAATTTCCCCGCTCTCTATGGTAAAGACCATAGGGACACAGAAAAATTCCTAGAGCATCACTAGGAGGCCATTTTAGAGCCATTTTTTCCCATCCTGATTGGGATTGAAATAAGGAATGTACTGCCCACAGGTGGGCTAATGGTGCCTCTTTTACCACAGCAAGCCAGACATCGGACCACCTGTACAAAGAGGAAGAGGAAACGAGGCATATGGGATGTATGCCAGTATGGGAAGAAAATAACGGCAGATCCAGCATAGTGGGAGGGAATTGGAGATGTGTGCGTTGGGGGGGGGGGAAGCAGAGAAATCACCCAAGAATGGACCCATGAAGAAAGGAGAAAGGAGGAAAATGGGGTTTCTTGCCCTAGATATCCTTGTTTGTCCCATCAATCTTTTAACTAGTGGCATTTGAGGTGTAAATATGTTTCTCATATCCCCTCATCCATCACCCACCATCTGTTCTCCCCAGCATACATGATACTTGTGCTCTTTGTGAGAGTTCCCTTCCATTTGGGGGCGTTCTGGACAACAGGCTGATGAACAACATTGTCTAGAGCAGTGGTGGCGAACCTATGGCACGGGTGCCAGACGTGGCCCTCAGCGCCCTTTCTGTGGGCACATGTGCACAGAGTTCATCATGTGAGGGGGTGGAAAATCACCCCCCCTACACACATACAGACATCTAGGCTAGCCTGGGCACGATCCTTTACCTGGGAGTAAGCTCGGTTGCTGGCAATGGGGCTTGCTTCTGAGTAAACCCTCCTAGGGTCGCGATTCACCCATTCGAAGCGTTGCACGGTTGCTTCACTTACTCCCCAGTAACCTGCGCCTTGGAGTCAACTGTATTTTCTAAACTAAAACCTCAGTATTCGGGTTAAATTGCCATGTTGGCACTTTGTGACAAATAAGGGGTTTTTGGGCTGCAATTTGGGCACTCGGTTTCGAAAAGGTTCGCTATCGCTTATCTAGAGCATGGAAGAGCACTAGATTTCCTGGGATGACCTGGTGTGTGTGTGGGCATTTGTGCTATACCCAGCACAACAGCAGTGGTCCAGGCAGGAAGGAGACATGCACCGTAAACCTTCCCCGATCTTTGTTTTTCTTATGCTTCTTAGTATCTGAAGATATGGAACAGAATGGAATGAAGTAGATGTAGGAGATACTTCCCCCGTTGGGGATCCCAGCCTCGCCTCCACTCACTCTCGTGTATTTCTGTGCAACGGAGTAACCCGGCAGAGCGTCTGGCGAAACACGCCGAATCGAACTCTCGGAGGGCCGTTAAAAAGTCATCATTAGCGATCCAGGATTTATCGCCTTAACCTTTTCTGCTCTTCACCGTGTCATCTCGGTGGCGTAAAACTAGGTCACCGTCTCGTCAGGCGAGACTTTTTTTTGCTTTCAACAGAGGTTGTCTGCTTAAAAAAAGAAGCCATTAGGTGTTTTTATTTTCGCCTCCCCGTGCCTGCCAGGCAGTTTGTGCGACCGGAAATCAGGGCGCGCTGCCCTTCCAGAGTGTCCCGTTTTTTTGCTAAGGAAACTGTCACAACGGCTTGCATTAAAAATGCAAATAAGCAGAGATATAAAAATCACCCAAGAATGGAAGAAGTACAGTGTATGCTACCTCTGGAGGCAGGGGGGAGGGGATAATTTGAATGGGCATAAAGTACTGTTAATTCTTTTATTCTTGCAACAAGAGGACTAGCCAATTGGAAGAAAAATTAAACACACACAAACACAAACACAGAGACCTCTCCTGTGATATCCACAGCTCTTGCTCAGAATGGTTGAGAGATACTATGGGCCCACAGGCAAAGGTTCCTTCTGCTCCCCCCACCGTAACTTCCAGATCTTGTTCAAACATCCTATGAAAGCAAAGGGCAGGCCTCACCAAATACCAAGGATCTAGGGCCATGGTGGCAAACCTTTGGCACTCCAGATGTTATGGATTACAATTCCCATCAGCCCCTGCCAGCATGGCCAATTGGCCATGCTGGCAGGGGCTAATGGGAATTGTAGTCCATAACATCTGGAGTGCCAAAGGTTCACCACCACGGATCTAGGGTGACCAGATAGTGCCATCAAGATGATAGTGCCATCAAGTTAAGATAGTGTCATCAAGTGACTTACAGAGACCCCATGAAGTTTTCAAGGCAAGAGATGTGCAGAGGTGGTTTGCCGTTGCTTCTTCATAGTAACCCTGGACACCCTTGGTGGTCTCCCATCCAAATACTAACCACAGCTGCCCCTGCTTAGCTTCTGAGATCTGACGAGGCTGGGCTATGGTAATGGTGGACAGTGACCTCAAGTTTCAGTCAACTTACGGTAACTCTGTAGGGTTTTCAAGGCACGAAATAGTCAGAGGTAATTAGCCACTGCCTGACTTCAATTGACCTTGGACTTCTTTGGTGGTCTCCCATTCAAGGACCTAAGCAGGGCCAACCCTGCTTAGCTTCTGAGATGTGATGAAACTAGGCTAGGTGGCTTCCAAGCTCCTTTCCCTTCCTCTCCCCACAACAGACACCTTGTGAGGCAGGTGGGGCTGAGAGAGTTCCAAAAAATTGTGACCAGCCCGAGGTCACCAAGCAGGGATGTAGGAGTGTGGAAATGCATCTGGTTCACCAGAGAAGAAGAAGAAGAAGAAGAAGAAGAAGAAGAAGAAGAAGAAGAAGAAGAAGAAGAAGAAGAAGAAGAAGAAGAAGAAGAAGAAGAAGAAGAAGAAGAAGAAGAAGAAGAAGAAGAAGAAGAAGAAGAAGAAGAAGAAGAAGAAGAAGAAGAGGAGGAGAGGAGGAGGAGGAGGAGTTTGGATTTATATTCCCCCTTTCTCTCCTGCAGGAGACTCAAAGGGGCTTACAATCTCCTTGCCCTTCCCCCCTCACAACAAACACCCTGTGAGGTGGGTGGGGCTGAGAGAGCTCCGAGAAGCTGTGACTAGCCCAAGGTCACCCAGCTGGCGTGTGTGGTGTACAGGCTAATCTGAATTACCCAGATAAGCCTCCTCAGCTCAGGCGGCAGAGCGGGGAATCAAACCCGGTTCCTCCAGATTAGATACACGAGCTCTTAATCTCCTACGCCACTGCTGAATTCCCCAGATAAGCCTCCGCCACATAGGTGGAGGAGTGGGGAATCAAACCCGGTTCTCCAGATTAGAACCCACCTGCTCTGAACCATCATACCACGCTGGCTCTCAGAGGAGAGCAGAGTTGAGCAGTGGTGGGTTGCCGTTGCCCTCTTCTACACAGCAACCCAGATTTTCCTTGGTAGTCTCCCACTACACCACACTACACCACTACACACTACACCACTACACCACACTACACCACTACACCACACTCAAAATGAGCTCCTTCCCCTCACCAAACCCTGCCCTCTCCAAATTCAACCCCCAAATCACCAGTAATTTCCCAGCTGAAACTGGGCAGCCCGTCCCTTTCTCAGTGCTGAGTTCTATAAAATATCCGCTAACGATTCCCACCTTCAACACTTCTTGACTGTAATGTATTAAAACGGCGTCGAACAGTAAATTTTGGGCACCCATAATTCATCTCCTTTTCTCCTCTTCTCTCTCTCTCTCTCCTCACAGCTCTCCTTTTACATAACCCCGCTGCCAGAAGTGGAGAAATATATTGTTATTTTAATCATTGTGTGCCGAACGTATAATTTTTCAGAAGGAATTTACTTTTAATGGCGCTGGGTCACAGGAGAGCAATTATATGAGATCGCAAAGACGCTCCGGCATCGTTTAAAATACACATTCAGGTCAGCTTCTTTTTACTTATCTAATTTATCAACAGTTTTGGGCTAGCAGTTTGAATAATTGTATTAGCATAGCACCTGGGAGGGTAATTGCTTTTTGATTTCCCTCCATTCTAATCTTCATCTCAGCCCGCTAACTTGGTGCAAAGTTCGCATTCGTGGCTGCGCGGAGGCAGAGAAATATCTGTTTGGGGGGAGAATCGATGAGAACGTTTGATGTGTTTTTAATGTCAAATGTTAGCAATGTGAAGATACGCAGGATACTTTCTGTAAATGATTAGGGCTGACAATCTCTAGCGGGTGGATCGAGAGATTTCCTGGGATTACAACAGATCTCCAGGTGACAGAGATCTGTGCGCTGGAGAAAATTTGGAGCTTTGGAGGGAGGACTCTATGGCATTGTAAGAGCATAAGAACATAAGAAGAGCCTGCTGGATCAGACCAGAGTCCATCTAGTCCAGCTCTCTGCTACTCGCAGTGGCCCACCAGGTGCCTTTGGGAGCTCACCTGCAGGATGTGAAAGCAATGGCCTTCTGCTGCTGCTGCTGCTGCTGCTGCTCCCGAGCACCTGGTCTGCTGAGGCATTTGCAAGCTCAGATCAAGGAGGATCAAGATTGGGAGCCGTAGATCGACTTCTCCTTCAGAAATCTGTCCAAGCCCCTTTGAAAGCTATCCAGGTTAGTGGCCATCACCACCTCCTGTGGCAGCATATTCCAAACACCAATCACATGTTGTGTGAAGAAGTGTTTCCTTTTATGAGTCCTAATTCTTCCCCCCAGCATTTTCAATGGATGTCCCCTGGTTTCAGTATTGTGAGAAAGAGAGAAAAGTTTCTCTCTGTCGACATTTTCTACCCCGGGCATAACTTTATAGACTTCAATCATATCCCCCCTCTGCAAACTGAAGAGGGCCAAATGCTGCAGTCTCTCCTCATAGGGAAAATGCTCCAGTCCCTCAATCATCCTCGTTGCCCTTTTCTGCATTTTTTCAGGCCAGCTCAGTCTGTGTCATGTGGCAGTGAGTGCCACAAGTTAATTACACTTTTTTCCGGAAAAGCGCTTCCTTCGATCTCCCCGATTCATTTCATCGGGAGATCCCGAGCTGCAGAATTACAGGGTAGAGAGAAAAGTTCTTTCTTTCCTCTCTCACTGTATTTATCAATGGCCATCTGTGGCAAGCCCTGTCCACGCTCCATCGCAGGTTTTAAAACCCCAATGTTGTCCACGTGGCCGTCTGATTTATCAGTTCTCCGCTCCTGTAAGAGTCAATTTGCCCAAAGCTTTCTGTGTTTTCATTCTGCCGGAAGGTCATTTTCTTAATCTCTTAATCCAGTGTACCACTTTGTCGAGCGCAGATCCTTTGTTCATTCGAAGCCATCCCTCTTTCTCCGCCCTCGGCCCTCCCCCCGGCTTCAAACAGGATGGCTTCCTCTTGAGACAATTTTCTTTCGGTCATGTTCGGAAATGAGATCTTCAGCCTGGTATAAATCTGTAGCGCTGCAGTGAAATCAATAGAGCTGCACCAATTTTTACGCCCCGGTTGATTACTGCGGTCATTATTTCCACGCCGGGGCTATCTGTCGGTACTCGCCGTCGCCATTCCCTTCTTGTCCTGATAACTGAGTGGCAAATTATGGTACGAATCCTGGCCCGGGGCTGTCATATTTAACAGTTTGACATTCACAATGAACGTCGTGGCTGTGTATCAATTACTATACAATTAGCAGCTGAATTGCCGCTGGATGCAAATAGGCGTCACAATGCCTTTTGTGTTCCAACAAAAGATCGATCGGGGGTACTTTAAACAAAGTGGCATGCTATCAACATCACTGTGCTGGTTTCAATGCTTTGTTTTAATACTGGCGACACTTCACACGCTTCACTTTGGTGACTGACCGGTACCGCCAGCAGGGGGAGCTCTCACAGGAGGCTCAGTTCCAATACTTCGGTGAGGGAACTTCCCCACAAAGGTAGGATATAGGACTTCCAGAGCGTGTTGATCATACCTCTTATCAGCCCCTACCAGCATGGCCTACGCCAGTAGCTTCTGACACCGTAGTCCATAACATCTGGAGTGCCAAAGGTTCGCCACCACAGGACTATTGCATACTATCATTTTTTATAGTGCTGTTATATAGGAAGACGAGCTATTTCACCTGGTCAATGGAACGCCTAGTTCTTGTCTTAGTTTTCTTCCCCTCTCCCCCAAAACACCCTCCAGGGTTGCCAGTTTGCCGTGGCAACCAGTGGGAGACCTCGCCGGCAACACAATGACAACACCAGTGATATGTTGATATCACACCTCATGGAAGTGAGAAGAAGCAGAGGTGGTTTGCCACGGCCTCCCTCTGCAAAGTCTTCCTTGGTAGTCCGCCATCCAATTAGTGACCCTGGTTCACTTCCAACTTATGGCGACTCCAGCAAGGGGCTTTCATGGCAAGGGAGAAGAGGCAGAGGTGCCTCCTCTGCAGAGCCCTTCTTGGTGGTCTCCCATCCAAGAAGTTTCTCTGCTTAACTTCCAGCCTATAGTGCCCTTAGCAAGGGGCTTTCAAGGCAAGTGAGAAGCAGAGGTGGTTGGCCATTGCTTTCCTCTGCAGAGCCTTCCTTGGTGGTCTCCCATCCAAATAGTGGCCCTGTGTAGCTTCCACGATCTGATAAGATCAGGAGATAACATGTCTCCTACCCTTCCAAGATGACTGCTAGCACCATCTAAAAATAAAGTTTGGCTTTGCCTTCAAATGTGCTGATTTATTTGCATCCAAATGTCACAAAGGGCATCTGACAGATGAATGGATGGATTAGTCGAATTGTTAACCCAGCCAAATCTTTGGGCAGTCACCCCAGAACTCTTGACCCTTCATCATCTCTTGGAGGCCATTTTTGGCATCATAAGACATGCTAGCAAATGCAGCCATTGCCAGCCAGGAGGTCAATTTCACCATTCCTTTTCAAGATTCAGCCTGGCTTTCTAAGGGGCTTTCCACACTACAGAAGGGAGCTAAGGTCGACTCGGTTCCCTTCAGTGGGGGGCGATTCCAGGCTTTCCTCACAGCAACTTACTTGGCCCCCTGGAACCGAGCTAAGTGGGCGGGATCATCTTGGTGCCTGTTTTGCTCCTCGATCGTGATTGGAGCTTGTGTTACCACGGGAAACAGGAGCGTTCTCTTTTTTTTTTACAGTTTTCACAGTTTACAGTTACATGCCCGCCACGACTCTCCCGTTCTGCGCATCCTGATTGGTTGAACGGATGAGGTGTTGTTTCGATGCGTCCGCACTTTGAAGCTTCGGAGCGGTATCGACCTTGTTCCAGCAGAAAGGTGCAGTTCATAACTGCGACAGGGATGTCGCAGTTCTGGGGGGAGGGGGAACTGAGACAAAACAACTTTGAGCTCAGTTGCAGTGCGGATACACTGAGGTGAACCTAGATAGAAACCAGTACAACTCTGTCAGTGTGGAAAGCCCCTAAGTCTCTCTTCAACGGACTTTGACAAGGAGGAAGTGGGACTGTCTTTAAAAGGCAGGTAGCTTTTTTACGAGCTTTAATCTCACCAGGTTTACAAGGGCTTTGAAGTTGGTGATCCTAAATAGGGCCCTCTGACCTGTCTCCGATTATGTAGTCAGTGGTCCGCATCAAAGCATGTTGTAAACCTGGTTAGATTAAAACTTATGCAGAAAGGGTGGTGGCGGGCTTTAACGGCCTGGTTTTTCCTTCCTGGAGGCCTTGGTTAAAATGCCACAGGGATCAGCAAACGTCGCCCGTATTTGCAGATTGGCAACGAGCTTTATCAAGATGGTTTCGGAGGGCCGCCTGCAGTAAGAGAGCTAGGCTGAAGTCCACGAGCAACCAGTGAACGTGATGTAGTGATGGTGTCGCAGTTAAGAGCGGCATAGCATGATATAGTGGCTAAGAGTAGTGGACTCTAATCTGGAGAACCGGGTTGGATTCTCCACGCCTCTGCATGAGCGGCAGACTCTTATCTGACAAACTGGATTTGTTTCCCCACTCCTCCACACGAGGGGGCCTCGAGCCAGTCATGGTTCTTCAGAACTTTCTCAGCCCTGCAAAGTATCGGTTGTGGGGAGAGAAAGGGAAGGAGTTTGTAAGCTGCCTTGAGTCTCCCTATAGGAGAGGAAGGTGGGATATAAATCCAAACTCTTAGAATCACAGAATCATAGAGTTGGGAGAGATCCGAAGGGCCCTCAAGTCCAACTCCCTGCAATGCAGGAACACATAATCAAAGCACTCCTGATAGATGGCCATCCAGCCTCTCTTCAAAAACCTCCACAGAAGGAGACTCCACCACACTCCGAAGTAGTGCCTTCCACTGTCGAACAGCCCTGGCGGTCAGGAAGTTTTTCCTGATGATTAGATGGAATCTCTTTTCCTTCACCTTTAACCCATGACTCCTTTTCTGAGTCTCTGGAGCAGCAGAAAACAAGCTTGCTCCCTCACCAATGTGGCATCCCTTCAAATATCTAAACATGGCTATCCCCTTAACCTTCTCTTCACCAAACTAAACATCCCCAGCTCCCTAAGTCTCTTTTCGTAGGGCATGGACTCCAGACCTTTGACCATTTTGGTTGCCCTCCTCTGGACCGGTTCTTCTTCTTCAGAGGAGAGAAGATTTAGAATGGATAGACCAGTGGTCATGTATTTATCATGGCCCTGGTAAGTTAGTCTTGGTCAGTACTTGGATGGGAGATCACCAAGGAAGATCGGAGCTGCTGTCGCTGAGGAAGGCAATGCCCAAACACTTCTGATGGTCCCTTCCCGGTACACCCTGCGGACGGGTTGCCATGAATTGGTTACAACTCAATAGCATGCTCTTTTTCAAATATTCAGGATGGGAAATGTATTTCCTGGAGGCTGGCCACTCGGTTCTCCCTTTGCGTCAGACACCTCTGGCTAGCCAGTCTGAGCTCTCTCACTTCTCGTTCTCAATTTCGGCTTCAAACACCTTTTCGTTTTCTTCCTTGGCAGTCAGATGTCAGGCAAAACCCGATCCCGCGTTTGTTTGTTTGTTTGTTTTTTGGCTAATCTCCTCCGAACAGCA
Source organism: Sphaerodactylus townsendi (assembly GCF_021028975.2). Classification (NCBI taxonomy): domain Eukaryota; kingdom Metazoa; phylum Chordata; class Lepidosauria; order Squamata; family Sphaerodactylidae; genus Sphaerodactylus; species Sphaerodactylus townsendi. The sequence goes on from NC_059428.1 coordinate 145,218,275, forward strand.
ATTTCTGCACATATTAATGAAAGATCAGACTATAAAGATGTTCATTTTTGATTATTGGCCCCGCCGCGGAACGTTTAGCTGAAAACTCCGTTTGGTGTTTTATCATCCGCAGACAAAAACGACTCTGACAGGGTATCCCAGCCTCTGGATGACGGAGATAATGTGGAGAAAAGGGCATTTACATTTTCATTCTTTTCACGGGGCAGCGAACCCAAGCATGCAAAGAAATTAAAATTCCAAACTTAATTGGATTTTCATACTCTCTTTAAACAGGTAATATTGTGGTTCTCTTTCTCTCTCGTTTTATAACTGTTTCTAAATGTGAGGATTTAATTTAAGGCGGGCTTCGCTGAAGGGTTAAGACTCGCCCGAAACAATATGCTTCGTTTACCTCCGTTTCCGATTGACCTCATTCTTAAGCAGATAGGTCACAACAACAATTTGACTCCAAGGAGCGATGGTAAAGGTGAACTAGATCCAAAATATGGATCTCTGTAATACCTGCTACAGCTCTGGTAATTTAATCACTGGGGATTCATATTTCTGCCATGGCTGGAAGAGAGAGAGAAGAAATAATAAGGGGACGGGGGAGAAAATAGGTTTGCATGTTTATGAACACCTGTGAGGAGTATTTTACGAGCTGGTAATCAATGGGCCTTTCCCCACTCTCCCCTAACCCTAACCCTCTGCGTCCCGCAGAGCGTGGGGTCATCAATAGACGCCCTTTGCAAGAGCGCCAGGGATGCCGCACGCTGAGGGGGCGCAACAGCAGCAGCGTTGGGGCGGCTGCGCTGTCGCCGCCCCTCTTGTGGGGAGTGCCGGGGGACCCCGCGCTACTCTCCTCAAGTAGCGCGGGGTTTAAGGTAAGTGGGGAAGGGCCCAATGTGAGGTTTGCCAGTGGGTAGGAGTGCAAGTCATAGAAAGTCTTTGGATACCTGGAGATGCTGATGGTGGCCATAATCTGACTTATATGGTTAATTCAGCCTTCTACCCAGCCTTCTACCCAGCCTTCTACCCAGTCTACCCAGTCCATCCAGCACAAAGGGGTCGTAAAAGTGCTGCCAAGTCGCAAGTGACTTATGGTGGCCCTGTAGGGTTTTCAATGCAAGAGATGTTCAGAGCTGGTTTGCCCTTGCCTGCCTCTGTGTAGCAACCCTGGAGTTTCTTGGTGGTCTTCCATCCCAGTGCTAACCAGGGCTGACCAGCTTTTCTGATGGGCTTATCAGGAAACACCTCATCTTTGACCAAGTTGTTGGACCTCCAGAGGAACTGGTTGGCTGCTGTGTGAGACAAAATGCTGGACTGGATGGACCACTGGTCTGATTCAGAAGGTGTCTTCTGATGTTCTTATCAAGTGAAGGCCTCAGCCCCTATGTCCAAGTTGCTGTTGGACCTCCAGAGGAACTAGCTGGCCGTTTTGTGAGACAGGATGCTGGACTAGATGGACCTTCACTGGTCTGATCCAGCAGGGCTCATCTGATGTTCATATTAGAGCAGGGGTAGGGAACCTGCGGCTCTCCAGATGTTCAGGAACTACAATTCCCATCAGTCTCTGTCAGCATGGCCAATTGGCCATGCTGGTAGGGGCTGATGGGAATTGTAGTTCCTGAACATCTGGAGAGCCGCAGGTTCCCTACCCCTGTATTAGAGAAAGGCCTCAGCCTTTATGCCCTGTTGTTGAACCTCAAGAGGAACTGGTTGGCCACTGTGTGAGACAAGATATTGAACTAAATGGACCAGTGGTCTAATCCAGCAGGGCTTTTCTGATTTTCTGGTCAGGGGAATGTCTCAGCCTCAGTACCCTGTTAGACTCCAGAGGAACTGGTGAGATGGGATGCTGGATTTGATGTCTGATCCAGCAGAGCTCTTATTTTCTTGTGTCCTGAAATATCTCAGTCACTACTTTCCCATAAGAAGAAGAAGAAGAGTTTGGATTTATATCGCCCCTTTCTCTCCTGTAGGAGACTCAAATGGGTTTACAATCTCCTTGCCCTTCCCTCTTCACAACAAACACCCTGTGAGGTGGGTGGGGCTGAGAGAGCTCCGAAAAGCTGTGACTAGCCCCAGGTCACCCAGCTGGTGTGTGTGTGAGTGTACAGACTAATCTGAGTTCCCCAGATAAGCCTCCACAGCTCAGGTGGCAGAGCGGAGAATCAAACCCGGTTCCTCCAGAGATACATGAGCTCTTAACCTCCTACGCCACTGCTGCTCCCTTTCACATCTGATCCCTCTTCCAGTAACTTTTGAAGAAAAAAACTACCTGTAAGCACCAGAACTTTTGGTAGAAAGTTGTCCCAGCTGGTTGCTTCCTGCCTTTCAGAATTAGCCACCAGACTGATTTCGAACGAAGAATGATGTCATCTTCGTTAGCACAAAGTGGCATCTCAGAGGCATTGATTTCTGGGAATTGCATCAGCTCCTCGGAGTGGAGAGCGAGGTTGAAAAAGACACTGACCTTCGTTTGTCGCGTTAGTTGGATACAACCCCATCGTTTACGATAATAGCACCCGTGGGATTCTTGAACTTGATTCAGCATGTGTGTCTCGTGTTGTGTGCCGATAGGTCTTTTGTGACCCCCTTTTCACTGCAATAACGTAACCTAAAGAGGGTACTCAAATAAATGATCAGAGTGCCTCGTTTTCAGACTAGGGCATCTTGGTTGTACCAAGAAGACAGTGTCAGGTCAAGGCAGGCAGGCAAAGACCAGGGCAATGCCAAGAGATAAAGAGCAGATGCCAGTCAATTCCACTTGGCACAAGCCTTCCTTGGCATGCCCATTGGTGTCAGGCTCTCGAACGTGGAAATAACAGAGACCGTAGGCAAGTCCTAAAGCAGTTTATTTCTACAACGCGTAGAGTAACAAAGAAAGCTGAATCTAAGCTCCCCCGCTTAGATCCAGAGATTATATCCTTCAATCCCCCCCCCCATTTGAGTCCCGCCAAATGTGTTTCACAAAGTGTATAACATTTGCACTACAGAGCTTCAAGAAACCTGGGAACGTTCGCACCTTCCTGCAGGAGGGCTGGGGCCAGGGAATTGCCAGGGAGGGGAGAGGGAAACAGGAAAGCATTTACAGGAAACATTTGCAATTCCCACACAGCAAGACATCTGGGCATTGACAGATTTGGTCCTGACAGTTGGAAGGGGCAGTATGGAGAGAAAGGAGGAAACCAGATTAGACACTGGACATCTTTTTTCTATTCTCTCTCCACCCCCCCACCCCATGCCCATAAACCAACTGTTGCTGAGTGTACACAACACCATTTGGCATTTTTATCTCTGTAGGATTTAGAAGTCTGGCCGCACCCTACATCTTGTGGCGATGGACAGATTTGTAACCACAGTAAATTACCTTCTGTAAGCAGCGGGCAAGACAGAACAGGGGGCGGGCGGCTCGGTTTGGGGCTTTTTCTGGAGCTCCGTAGGCCGGCAGCGTCAGAGTCGCCCTGACCGCTGAAAGATCGTAGCCTGTGTCTTTCCAAACCTTGAACTCCTTGTGACCCTGGGGGAAAAAAAGAACCTCTCTGATCTGAAACAGGGTGAGCCAACAAGAATCTAGAAATAATGCTTAAGGCCATAATTTTTTTTAACCCCCATCGCACACTGTTGTAAATGGTGGATGTGGAGAGTGATACCCAACATTTGCAACCCTGGATGACCTTCCTTCAGAGATGGCCACTAACCTGGATAGCTTTAAAAAGGGCTTGGACAGATTTATGGAGAAGTCGATCTATGGCTACCAATCTTGATCCTCCTTGATCTCAGATTGCAAATGCCTCAGCAGACCAGGTGCTCAGGAGCAGCAGCAGCAGCAGCAGAAGCCATTGCTTTAACCTCCAGCCTGTGAGCTCCCCAAGGCACCTGGTGGGCCACTGCGAGTAGCAGAGTGCTGGGCTAGATGGACTCTGGTCTGATCCAGCAGGCTCTTCCTTATGTTCTTAAGGCCCTTGCTTTCACCTCCTGCAGGTGAGCTCCCAAAGGCACCTGGTGGGCCACTGCGAGTAGCAGAGAGCTGGACTAGATGGACTCTGGTCTGATCCAGCAGGCTAGTTCTTATGTTCTTATGTTCTTAGAGATCAGTGCATGCTCTGAGTGTACGCGTGCCCAACCACATTGCTCTTCCTGGACCTGCCTTTGGAAGGGTTTTGGAGGGACTTCTCTGTCTTCTCCCTCAGTCCATGATCTTTAACAGATCCTCGTCCGATGGCAATCTTGACAACCACTAAGCAGAGCGAACATTTAGCAAGACTTCTGCTGCGCTGTATATTGAATGGTGCCTGTTTGCCCAATATAAAAATTATAACAGCATTTAAGCAAACACAGTATCATCTGTGAGTAGTTGTAAGTGCAGCTGTACCTAGTGGGCATATTTTTAACTGCATAATTTTAAAGCCCTTGGGGGAAAAAAAGGATATCGAAGAGATAGAAAAAGTGCAGAGAAGGGCAACAAGGATGATTGAAGGATTAGAGCACCTTCCTTATGAGGAGAGGCTGCAGCGTTTGGGGCTCTTTAGTTTGGAGAGGAGACGTCTGAGGGGGGATATGATTGAAGTCTATAAAATTATGCATGGGGTAGAAAATGTTGACAGAGAGACATGAGCCCTACTGTGGAGAAAATTGACGGCGTTACACATGGACCCATGGACCCCAGACTACTGTTTCTTATAAAACAGCTACACACTTGCACTAGCTGCAGAATAAGAGCCGCAACAAAAGGACCGCTCACAGAAAATATCATCACAACCAGAGGGGTCAAACAAGGCTGTACATTGGCCCCCACTTTGTTCAATATATTCCTTAGTGATCTAGTGCCAACCCTCCAGAAGGCCAATGGGCATGTTCCCAAATTAAGCACTAAACACGTGCCTGCGTTACTGTCATGCTGAGCGACACCGTTCTTCTTTCCCACACTAAAAGTTGGTCTCACTCGTCTCTTAAATTGCTGTGCTGGAATATTGTAAGAGGAAACGAACTGGTAATTAACTATGAAAAAAACCTAAAATAATGGTCTTGGCTAGAAGACCCTCTAGTCATACATGGACCATCAATAACAGACCCATAGAACAAGTTAACCAGTTCAAATATTTGGGCATAACTCTTTACTACTTAACCTTAATTGGCAGCAAGTACACTTAGGGAAATTAGCACTCGCTGCAGCTAACAACAGTGCCCTAGCAATTCAGCGTTTCTTTTTCACTGTGGGCCCACCAGTATATACCATCCGCATTGAAGCGTGTTCAATGCTAAATGCGCTCTCTCAGCTCCTCTAAGTGGAGCACCTATTATTTGGATCCGGAGCTATAAACAAAAATATAAACACAGCTCCAGTCCCGTTTCTTCCACAAAATGTATGGGCTTACCAAATTGTGTGCGTTTCATATGCAGCCCCTATGTGTTTTAGGAAACTCGGGCAAATATCATATGCCACGATGGCCTGGCTGAGAACTGTCGATACTGGCTACGTGCATCCACTATTTGCATTTGATCACTCCCAGTTTATTTACACCTCATGCTTTCCGACTATGCAAATTCTAGGTGGCTGGAAACTAGTTGAGGGGAAAAATCAAGACTCTATGGCTTTTCATTAGAGTTCGTTAGTCCCTCTTTCCCATATCAGAAGCATATAGCTGCTTGAAAACTAAGCTATTATTAGAACAAAGAGTATCGGGATATGATAACAGGCTGCGAGGAAAGCGTGTTCCCCCCTGACCCTGCTTATTCTCAATTGAACAAGGACACATGGCCCAATTATTTACAGTGGATCACCAACCCTAAATTAAGAGAAGAGCTTTAACACTGTGGCCAGATTCAATCTAATGCCTTCTAATGCTGCTCTATGGCCGAGATATCAACAAATTGTTGATAAACAGAGGGAGGCTATGTCCATGCAATATGGGTCAGGTGGAGACACTTCGACTCATACCCTCTCTTCATTGTGTAAAAGGTTTGCAAAATCAGAATGTCTGACAATCTGCACTTATCCCATTTCTGTATAACAATCTAACTGATGCTCTTAAAAGATACCTATGCTTTTTGAACAACATGGGATCCCACAGTGTGTGAATGAATGTAGCAAAATTTCTGCTAACACATAATAGACAGTAAGTCTAGATGAATACTAACCAATGTCTATGTTATTATGACCACACACATATAGCCAAAGCAGTAATTTTGCTACAGCTTCTGTCAGTATCCGATGACGTTTAAGTTGAGTTAACTTAGCTGAAGGAATGTGTCCTATATTAGTTACTAGAAGCGACCACATGTATATATTTTAGTATTTAGTATTTTAGTACCAGTGTCTATAATTGTGAGCAATAATGGGCAAATTTTGTATGCTGATTTTGTATGTTTATTTTATGCCAATAAAGGCTTGTGACTGACTGACAGAGAGACATTTTTCTCTCTTTCCCACAATACTAGAACCAGGGGGCATCCATTGAAAATGCTGGGGGGAAGAATTAGGACTAATAAAAGGAAACACTTCTTCACGCAACGTGTGATTGGTGTTTGGAATATGCTGCCACAGGAGGTGGTGATGGCCACTAACCTGGATAGCTTTAAAAGGGGCTTGGACAGATTTATGGAGGAGAAGTCGATCTATGGCTACCAATCTTGATCTATGGCTCCCAATCTTGATCCTCCTTGATCTCAGACTGAAAATGCCTTAGCAGACCAGGTGCTCAGGAGCAGCAGCAGCAGAAGGCCATTGCTTTCACATCCTGCATGTGAGCTCCCAAAGGCACCTGGTGGGCCACTGCGAGTAGCAGAGTGCTGGACTAGATGGACTCTGGTCTGATCCAGCAGGCTAGTTCTTATGTTCTTATGTTCTTATGTAGGCTGTGAGCCAGGGTGGCATAATGGTTAGGAGTGGGAGACTCTAATCTGGAGAACTGGGTTTGATTCCCCACTCCTCCTCATGAGCAGCGGAGCCTTATCTGGTGGAGAGGATTTATTTCCCCGCTCCTACACATGAAATTCCCTTGGCTTGGCAGCCTCCAGCTGAGTTGGTAAGCGTGGATCCCCACCCCCACACTTACCACCCCCACACTTACCAATACTTCAATGGTACTGGAAATCGCTTTAACTGGCAATGTCGGGACTCGAATCTGGGACCTTCAGCATGCAGGCCATGTGCTCTAGCGGTGAACAACATTTCGTCCTGGGTATCAGCACAAATATATCTCAAATGTTGACAGAGAGAAATTTTTCTCTCTTTCCCACAATACTAGAACCAGGGGGCATCCATTGAAAATGCTGGGGGGAAGAATTAGGACTAATAAAAGGAAACACTTCTTCACGCAACGTGTGATTGGTGTTTGGAATATGCTGCCACAGGAGGTGGTGATGGCCACTCACCTGGATAGCTTTAAAGGGGGCTTGGACAGATTTATGGAGGAGAAGTCGATCTCTGGCTCCCAATCTTGATCCTCCTTGATCTCAGATTGCAAATGCCTTAACAGTCCAGGTGCTCGGGAGCAGCAGCAACAGAAGGCCATTGCTTTCCCCTCCTGCAGGTGAGCTCCCAAAGGCACCTGGTGGGCCACTGCGAGTAGCAGAGTGCTGGACTAGATGGACTCTGGTCTGATCCAGCAGGCTCTTTCTTATGTTCTTAAGGCCATTGCTTTCCCCTCCTGCAGGTGAACTCCCAAAGGCACCTGGTGGGCCACTGCGAGTAGCAGAGTGCTGGACTAGATGGACTCTGGTCTGATCCAGCAGGCTCTTTCTTATGTTCTTAAGGCCATTGCTTTCCCCTCCTGCAGGTGAGCTCCCAAAGGCACCTGGTGGGCCACTGCGAGTAGCAGAGTGCTGGACTAGATGGACTCTGGTCTGATCCAGCAGGCTCTTTCTTATGTTCTTAAGGCCATTGCTTTCACCTCCTGCAGGTGAGCTCCCAAAGGCACCTGGTGGGCCACTGCGAGTAGCAGAATGCTGGACTAGATGGACTCTGGTCTGATCCAGCAGGCTCTTTCTTATGTTCTTAAGGCCATTGCTTTCACCTCCTGCAGGTGAGCTCCCAAAGGCACCTGGTGGGCCACTGCGAGTAGCAGAGTGCTGGACTAGATGGACTCTGGTCTGATCCAGCTGGCTTATTCTTATGTTCTTATGTTCTTATGTTCTTAAGCAGGGGGCATGGGTGGGAGTTTCCCCTCACCAGTAAATAAATATTTGGTAACAGATCTGGACGAAACCTGGCTTAAAATGCGCCCAGCAAAGTAGCAACTGAGATAAAGGTCAAGATTTCCACCAGGATTTAAGCAAATTGAATTGAATATTTTTGATGTTTTCACTGGGCAGCGGAGGGGGGTGTTTGCAGACCCCCTGGTGCAGTAACAAAAGAAACCTAATTAAGGGACTCTAATGAGAGAAACTACTGGGGGAAAAAAAATAACCCGCTCGCTTTGATGAATTTCTTTCCTAGGCCCGTGGAGAAAATAAACAGTCGGCTCAGATGCTTTATGGGTGTTACGGTGTAAATTACGGCCTCGCTATCAACCGATCTTGGCAGCCAATTAAATCAAATAAATGTTGTCTCGCTGCATTAGGAAGAAATATAAATTAATCCAGCCAAAAGTTGCGGGGGGGGGGGGGGATTAAGAATGTAAACACGAGCAATAAAACGGGAAAGGTTCCTGTTGCATTTGAGGGACTTTCCGTAGCCCTTGTCCGATGGAAGGATGGGGGATATGCCATCGGTGAAACTAGAGTGAACTTCAAGGTTGAGTTCCAGTCGCTGCCGTTGGTGTTCTCGGGTTTCAGACAGCCTTCCCGAAATTCACTGTCCTTCTGTAAAATCGACCTGCAGGTGGGTTTTTTAGCACTATAGCAACCAGCATCCAGTGTCCTTTTTCTGCACAGACACTTTAAAACGTTTGGAAGCAGGAAATAAAACATTTCCCCCATGGAGCTCTGCCTTGTTTTTCCCCCTTTCGTCCTCAAAACGTTTTATTTCCGCTGGGAATCTTCCAGCTTGGAAACGTTTTAAGCACGTCCCCTTTCGAAACGATTCTCCGATCTGAAACGTCGGCCCGTCCCGCCCAAGACGAGTAAAACGTCTCGGAGAGAAAAGGAAACACGGTGGAGCGGAGTGGTAGAGAGCTGGAGGGATGCTGACCGGAATCTTAATAGCAACGCTTAGCATTCATACAGCGTTGCTTTTTTCTCTCTCGAGTGTTCAAAGCACTTCAAAAAACAGATTCTCAGTAACTCTTACAAAAGGTCTGTTAGGTAAGCGAGGAAGATTATCATTGCACTGTGGAGACAGGTGCTCGGGAGAGTGCATGGGAATCAGAGAACGGCTGGCCCGTGCCCACTTGGCTACAGCACTCCATGTGTTTTGGTATCAGCGCAAAAATGTAACCGGAAGAAGAAGAGTTGGTTTTTTGCCACACTTTCCTCGGCATTGAAGGAGTCTCAGAGCTGCTTACAAGCTCCTTTCCCTTCCTCTCCCCACATCGGACACCTTTTGAGGTAGTTGGGGCTGAGAGAGTTCTGAGAGAACTGTGACTAGCCCAAGGTCACCCAGCAGGCTTCATGTGGAGGAGCAAGGTAACAAACCCAGAGAAGAAGAAGAAGAAGAAGAAGAAGAAGAAGAAGAAGAAGAAGAAGAAGAAGAAGAAGAAGAAGAAGAAGAAGAAGAAGAAGAAGAAGAAGAAGAAGAAGAAGAAGAAGAAGAAGAAGAAGAAGAAGAAGGGAAGAAGGAGAAGGAGAAGAAGAAGAAGAAGAAGAAGAAGAAGAAGAAGAGGAGGAGGAGGAGGAGGAGGAGGAGGAGGAGGAGGAGTTTGGATTTAAATCCCCCCTTTCTCTCCTGCAGGAGACTCAAAGGGGCTTACAATCTCCTTGCCCTTCTCCCCTCACAACAAACACACTGTGAGGTAGGTGGGGCTGAGAGAGCTCCGAGAAGCTGTGACTAGCCCAAGGTCACCCAGCTGGTGTGTGTGGGAGTGTACAGGCTAATCTGAATCCCCCAGAGAAGCCTCCACAGCTCAGGCGGCAGAGCTGGGAATCAAACCCGGTTCCTTCAGATTAGATACACGAGCTCTTAACCTCCTACGCCACTGCTGCTCCTTTTACTTTTTAGATATCTTACTTTTACTTTTAGATATCTGTACCCGCATTTCCCCATTTGTGCCCAGATGGGCAGATGCTTTATCTGGTGAAAAACCACAGGACACATTCTTGAAATAAATTGGGCCACAGCCCTTTCATTATTATTTACATAATAAGGTGGAAGCTGGGCACGCAGGAGGAGCACATCCGAGCGCCCCTGCTGACCCCGGGACCAACCCCAATCCCTATTGGGGAGGCCAGGAAGGTCAGGGCCACCGGGGCGCCCACCCTTGGTGGCCCCCTAACTGCTGGGGTATCAGGCTCAACTTTGCAGAGGACTCCACGGCGTGCCCATGAGCCCGCCCCACCCCAAGCCTCTTAAGGATGCCCCCAAACGTGAGGAGGTCCACGCGCGAGCCCGGCCTCCCCACAAGGATGTGCTCCTCTGCCAGGGCTGCGACAAACAGAGCAGCCAACCCATTCTAAAATAGGAATGGTGGGTGGGTCAATTGTTGCTCCAGGCGTTGAAGAAGATCGGAGCAACCGTGTGCTGCCTAAGATATAGGGAGTGTGCACCACCCTTCCAGCTCATGCGTAACACACAATCAGGGCCGGATGTGGCTCAGCCGCCCAGCTGGCCCAGGGCACGTGTGCTCACCCACCAGAGCTCACCATGGGCCTTGCCCCCTGTCGCAATTACGGCCTAGTTCAGTGGTGGCGAACCTTTGGCACTGCAGATGTTATGGACTACAATTCCCATCAGCCCCTGCCAGCATGGCCAATTGGCCATGCTGGCAGGGGCTGATGGGAATTGTAGTCCATAACATCTGCAGTGCCAAAGGTTCACCACCACGGGCCTAGTTGATTCTAGGGCCGTTATTAACTAATGCTCTGAAACCTTCGATTCAAGGTCCTCTAATTCAGAACCCCCATGTCTGGACAGAGGTTCAGATAGGTAGGATCTGGTAAGCCTGTGTAACTCACGCCCAGTTCTCAGCTCTTTTGACCTGAGGTCCATGGGACTTTATATCTTAATTCGCACCCAAGGGGAGAACCCCCATGTAGAAGGACATCATCCCGTCCATTTTGCCATCCCACCCTGCCCCGTTGGCCATCAAACCCCTCAAGTGTCCAAGCGGTTTGCGAACGTCAAAGCTGAGGCTGAACGGCAGGCATCGTAAGATGGATCAAAGATCACAGCAGAAGCCGGCCACGTCCCCTGGGTGGTAGCAAAAGAGACCAGATGTCTGGCTTCAATTAATTGGAGCTCATTTTTTCACATCTATAGTCAAGATTCAACTGGTTGATTTCTTGACTGCACCGGCTAAATCAACCAAGTCTTACGTCCCCACATTTTATCTATCTATCTATCTATCTATCTATCTATCTATCTATCTATCTATCTATCTATCTATCTATCTATCTATCTATCTATCTATCTATCTATCTATCTATCTATCTATCTATCTATCTATCTATCTATCTATCTATCTATCTATCTATCTATCTATCTATCTATCTATCTATCTATCTATCTATCTATCTATCTATCTATCTATCTATCTATCTATCTATCTATCTATCTATCTATCTATCTATCTATCTATCTATCTATCTATCTATCTATCTATCTATCTATCTAATATATTGGATTTTAAAACCGCTGACCCCCAGAGGGCTCTGGGCGGTGTATATCAAACCAGAATCAACAATACACACAATAAATAAGTTAAATTCAATTGAAATCATATTACAAACTCTATAAAAACATAGCAGCATTAGAAATATAGTGGCCCCCTATTTCCTCCTCCCCCAATACAATTCTCCTTTGTTTAAAAAAAAACACGATTTGATTCCTGACATCCTGTTTTGACTTAGCAAGGCAGGCGGCAGGGAAGAGGCATGCTGGGTAATGCCTCTAAGTGGTTGATATATTGCCTTTTGGCATGTGGTCAGCCGTTCCATCAGCTCTTTCCAGGAAGAGCGCCCCAGCTGGGTCGCCCGGAGCCAAAAAAACATGCTAGCAAAGTATTTTGTTGGTACCCCGGGGCCGACGCTCAACCCGGGAAGAATTCATCTGCCGTGAGCTGTCTAGGGTGCATTTCTCCTGCCAGGTTTTTGCTTGCTTTGAAGGTGGGAGGTATGAATCATCCTTGGAACGGAAGGTGGAAGGTAAGTTTATTAGTAACCCACATTCCCTCGAGGAGGCCAACAGAGCAGAATTTGCCTCCCACACTGGTACCAGCTGCTTCGAGCGTTCTCCACTCAAAGACTCCAAGGGAGCTCATAATTCAGATTTTTTTTCATATCTCCAATATTTAAACAGGGCCAGCGTAATGAAATTGCTGTAGCAAAACCCTTCCTTTTATCCAGTCACTATTTATAAACAATACAAGAGGATTAGTTTCCAAACCTGCTGTGCAAATTGAAGGGCATTTCCATTAGTGCCAGCTCCCTCGTTTCTCTCGTTCCTCCGGCCAAATTCCATGTTCCTTCATGACAAGACTTGCTGGAAGGGGGAGGGAGCTAGAGGAATGCTGCAGTCTTATGGACAGTTTTCCTTCAAAGTTCTTCTGGTGTTTCTCCTGAGAGAAGAACCTCGGCATTTCCTTCAAATTGGATCTGAAGTGAAAGAAGAAGAAGAAGAAAAAGAAGAAGAAGAAGAAGAGGAGGAGGAGGAGGAGGAGGAGGAGTAGTTTGGATTTATATCTCACCTTTCTCTCCTGTAAGAAGAGTCAAGGTGTTTTACAACCTTCTTTCCCTTCCTCTCCCCACAACAGACCCCTTGTGAGGTAGGTGGGGCTGAGAGAGTTTGGAGAGAACTGTGACTCGCCCAAGGTCACCCAGCAGGAATGTAGGAGTGCGGAAACACGTCTGGTTCACCAGATAAGCCTCCACCACTCACGTGGCGGAGTGGGGAATCAAACCTGTTTCTCCAGATTAGGATCCATCTGCTTTTAACCACTACACCACACTGGCTCTTGGTCACAACCTGGTAAAGTGTGGAAAGCACATCACAGGCACCTAGAGAGATTTTGCTGGCTGAACTGTTTTACTCCCTTTACATTTCCTCGTGTGGTTCTTGGGAACAGAGTCTGATTCTGCATGGGCCAAAAACAGTGGTGTGAAAATGGTGTAAAATGGTTTAAAACGGTTTTCACACCATTTTCACATCGCTGTTTTTGGACCATGCGGAATCAGCCAGAGACTTTGAGATTGGGTTCACACTGGCAGAAAATATGTAGACCTTCTAGAATCCTGATCCAACTTTTATAGATGCAAAGAAATATAGACTTCAGCTACATCAGCTACCAGAGAGACTAGCCTCTACCACAGTGGTGGCGAACCTATGGCATGGGTGCCAGAGGTGGTACTCAGAGCCCTCTCTGTGGGCACGTGCAAACAGAGCGCCCCCCCATCTAGGCTGGCCTGGGCCGCTGGGCTCGATTGTTAGCATTAAACTTAACACCTAGTTTTGGGGAAGCAGTGTAGGTAACCCTGTTAAGCGCTGTTAAACCCCACTGATTTCCATGCGAAGAACTAAAGTGCAATCCTTTACCTGGGAATAAGCTTGGTTGCTGGCAATGGGGCTTGCTTCTGAGTAAACCGTCCTAGCGTCATGATTCACCTGTTGGAAGAGTTGCACGGTGGCTTCAAAGTAAAGCCACTGACTACCACCAAGCTTACTCCCGAGTAACGCGCACCTTGGAGCCAACCATTTTTTCTAAACTAAAACCTCAGTATTCAGGTTAAATTGCCATGTTGGCACTTTGCGAGAAATAAGTGGGTTTTGGGTTGCAATTTGGGCACATGGTCTCGAAATGGTTCGCCATCACTGCTCTACCATATACAAACAATATATTTGTCCCACCATTATGCACAATCTTAACTAGAAAAGTCCTTCTAAAATAGAAACTATTTTAGACCATGAGCAAGACAATAATGGCTCTTCATCCATACTGAATCAGCCCATGGGGACAGTGGTTCCAACAGATTGTGGCTGAGGACAATGTCCCAAAAGGAAAACAAATAAGGCCTCAACACCCAGGAAGTTCTGACCATAGAGTTCCTGGCAATTCCTAGATGTGACCAAAGTAGATCGAGCAATTGCCAGGAACTTGGGCAAGATGACCAAATGATTTCTGGTGATTGCTGGATCATCCCTTCAAACCTGTATCAATTATGGAGACAACTCTGTCACAAGAAAGAAGATTCTAGCTCGTGGCTCTTTCTTGGAAGCTGCCGTCAGCTGCAAAAATATACAATTTTCCCAAAAAAGAATTCAATGCCTTTTTGTGATCCCGTTTATAAACTGGCAGCCAACCAGACTGCAGCGAGCTCTGCGGAAAGTTGACTGCGTATAATTCTGAAGGCTTTTGATTTCCTCCTTTCCACGCTCCCCTCGTCGTGCTTAAGAGATGACATTTTAACAAAAGATTCACAAAAGACACAAAAGAACGAACTCTTCCATGCGAGCCGAAGAGTTAGTTGAAGAAAATCCGGGTGTTTTTTTCACAGTCTCTTCCCTCCCACCAGCCCTTCTGTGACTTCTTTGGGCGCATTTTTTTTTCAGTTCAACTTTCCCTCAAAGAGTTTTCTCTGACTCAGAACTCACCGTGACTCAAACCAGAAGGATTGTGGAGACAGAACCAGCGTGGTAGATTTTGTCCCTCAGGGTAGGTTGACAATACCGCCTATTATCTGGCATCTTGAAAGATGGACTCAAAGGGATTCCTCTTTCTAACATGTTTCCTTTCATCCTTCCAGCCCCAAGGAGGGACGCCGACGCCATCATCTCCCGCCTTTCTTGAAAAGCAGAACGAAGACCAAAGGCAGATCTTGGGCCTTTCTTTCTTGTCAACCAGACCAAGCCAGTTCCAATGCACTAAGGAAGACAGACACCATTCTGGATCTAGAGTGTTGTGGGTTTCCCGGGTTGAATGGCCATGTTCCAGTAGCATTTCCTCCTGACGTTTTGGCTGCATTTGTGACATTTTGCCCGGCAGCTGTGAAAAAGACAAACTCTATGCTGGGAATAATTAGGAAAGGAATTGAGAAGAAAACTGCAAAGATTGTCATGCCCTTATATAAAGCAGTGATGCGACCGCACTTGGAGTACTGTGTTCAGTTCTGGTCGCCACATCTCAAAAAGGATATCGAAGAGATAGAAAAAGTGCAGAGAAGGGCAACGAGGAGGATTGAAGGATTGGAGCACCTTCCTTATGAGGAGAGGCTGCAGCGTTTGGGACTCTTCAGTTTGGAGAGGAGACGTCTGAGGGGGGATATGATCGAAGTCTATAAAATTATGCCTGGGGTAGAAAATGTTGACAGAGAGAAATTTTTCTCTCTTTCTCACAATACTAAAACCAGGGGGCATCCATTGAAAATGCTGGGGGGAAGAATTAGGACTCATAAAAGGAAACACTTTTTCACGCAACAGGTGATTGGTGTTTGGAATATGCTGCCACAGGAGGTGGTGATGGCCACTAACCTGGATAGCTTTAAAGGGGCTTGGACAGATTTATGGAGGAGAAGTCGATTTATGGCTACCAATCTTGATCCTCTTTGATCTGAGATTGCAAATGCCTTAGCAGACCAGGTGATTGGGAGCAACAGCCGCAGAAGGCCATTGCTTTCACCTCCTGCATGTGAGCTCCCAAAGGCACCTGGTGGGCCACTGCGAGTAGAAGAGAGCTGGACTAGATGGACTCTGGTCTGATCCAGCTGGCTTGTTCTTATGTTCTTATCTGATGGATCCATTAACATATCTGTGGCTGGCATCTTCAGGGGACCCTTCTGGATCCATTAACACATAGATGTCAAACTTGCGGCCCTGCAGGTGTTATGGACTACAGTTCCCATCATCCCCTGCCAGCATCATTAACACATAAGCATGGTGGGGTAGGGACTGTACCCCGTGGTAGGACGTTCCACCCTTAAGCTGCTGGAAATGGCCTTTCTCACACAATGCATTTAAACAGCAGGAAGTCAAATGTTTCCTCCTCGGAGTTCTGCACCGTTCTTACCCCAAAACGTTGCATTTCCAGCCTCAACACGTTTTAAATGAATCCGCTTTGAAATGATTCCGGAGGGCTGAAACGTTTTCAAAGCATTTGTGCTCACTGTGCGGATCTCTTTAAAACATTTTGCAAGCCTCTGCCGTCTTCAAACGTCCTCCTGAGCGGCATTTTGTGATCCCACTCTGTGTTCCCCTTTCCCAGTTTATTGCATCGTTGCCTTACGGCGCAGAGCATTGTAGCATGAAGCCAGGAAGCATTAAAGCATCGATTCAACACAGAACTCATAAAAAGAGGGGGAAATCACAAAAATGGCAGCCAGGAATCATTTCCAGGGATTGAGTGTGGACAAAAGGAGGGGAATTGAACACGTTTTACAAACATTGTAGGACCGTGGTGGCGAACCTTTGGCACTCCAGATGTTATGGACTACAATTCCCATCAGTCCCTGCCAGCATGGCCAATTGGCATGTATTTCCCATGGCCAATTTTATTTATTTATTATTTGATTGGCCATGCTGGCAGGGGCTGATGGGAACTGTAGTCCATAACATCTGGAGTGCCAAAGGTTCGCCACCACTGTTGTAGGAGATTTGTGCGGAAGGGCCATTATAAGACGCTAATGTCTCCTAGGCGACGAGAACCTCCCAAGACCATTGGAATGTTTGTTTGTAGGAAATCAAGCGTCATTAATCCAGAATGCAACTCTCTCTTCTATTTCTTGTCTTTTTTTAAAAAAAATAACAGCCCGGTTGTTTTTCAGGAGGGGAAAAAATTAGTTCTCGATTCGATCGGCCTGAGTTAAACCTTGAATACACCTGTTTTCCTTTCCTCTATCGATCCTCCGCAAAATTGCAAATATAAATTACTGCGGCTGCAAATTAAACGTCCTAATGATTGTGTTTAAAAGGAAGCGTGGCGCTGTCGATCGGAAAAGACACAGCGAGAGCCGGAGACGGCTTGAAAATTGCCTGTGTGTGCGTAGAGACATTTCCAACTGGGCACAAAACCGGATGGTCCCTCATACATCAGATTGGCATGTATTTCCCAGTCAAGGAAAGGGATGATTAGTCAGGGGGGAAGAATTAGGACTAATAAAAGGAAACACTTCTTCACGCAACGTGTGATTGGTGTTTGGAATGTGCTGCCACAGGAGGTGGTGATGGCCACTAACCTGGATAGCTTTAAAAGGGGCTTGGACAGATTTGTGGAGGAGAAGTTAATTTATGGCTACCAATCTTGATCCTCTTTGATCTGAGATTGCAAATGCCTTAACAGACCAGGTGATCGGGAGCAACAGCTGCAGAAGGCCATTGCTTTCACCTCCTGCCTGTGAGCTCCCAAAGGCACCTGGTGGGCCACTGCGAGTAGCAGAGAGCTGGACTAGATGGACTCTGGTCTGATCCAGCTGGCTTGTTCTTATGTTCTTATTATGTTTTCGGGTTGTCAAGACCCATTCCTGCTAGGGTTTTGCCATGTGCTTCCGGGGGACTCCAGGGGACTGTGACACCAAATAATTCCCACCTTATGCTTGCTTTGTTTAGAGATTAGTAGTAATTCCTTTCTCAAGCTAGACAACACTTGCCCCTTATCTGGGTTCCAACCTTGGAGAAACTGTACAGACTGATAATGCTTTAGTTAGACGCAGGGGTGCATAATGGGGGATTTAGGCTGCTTCTTAGTATGAAACTGCTTGGTATGAAACATCGAAAAACCCGTGGAGTCTCCTTGTTCGTTGACTCTGGTGCAATAAATCGATTCCAGCGAACCTCAGTTAGTCCATCAGATATGCTAGTCCCGTGGTGGCGAACCTTTGGCACTCCATATGTTTTGGACTGCAATTCCCATCAGCCCCTGCCAGCATGGCCAATTGGCCATGCTGGCAGGGGCTGATGGGAATTGTAGTCCATAACATATGGAGTGCCAAAGGTTCGCCACCACTGCCCTAGTCCCAAGCCACATTGGGCTTTAAAGGTCAAAACCAACCACTTGAATTGGGCTCAGGAGTGGATTGGTAGCCTTTGTCATTGCTGTAGTACCAGGGTACCATGTTCTTGATAGCTGCCCCCGATCAGCAGCTTCCAAACGTTCTACAAGGGTAGCCCCAAGCAAAGCTTGTTGCAGTAGTCTAGAACCAGAGTGGTGGAGTGGTTAAGAGCAGGTGGACTCTGATCTGGAGAACCGGGTTTGATTCCCCCACTTCTCCACATGAGAGGCAAAGTCTTATCTGAAGACCTGGATTTGTTTCCCCGCTCCTACATTCCTGCTGGGTGACCTTAGACTGGTCACAGTTCTCTCAGGACTCTCTCAGCCCCACTTACCTCCCAAGGTGTCTGTTGTGAGCAGAGGAAGGGAAAGGAGTTTGTAAGCGCCTTTGAGTCTCCTTACACCAGAGAAAGGTGAGGTATAAATCCAAACTCTGGGGTGCTGTGTGGTTTCTGGGCTGTATGGCTGTGTTCTAGCAGCATTCTCTCCTGACGTTTCGTCTGCATCTGTGGCTGGCATCTGTGGCTGGCATTTTCAGCCAGAAAAATCAGCAATAGCAGAACACTTGATAAACCAACCTGGACACAGAATATTATTTGAAAACACAGAAATTCTGGACCACTCTGACAACCACTACATCAGACTACACAGAGAAGCCATTGAAATTCACAAACACATGGACAACTTCAACCGGAAGGAAGAAACCATGAAAATGAACAGAATTTGGCTGCCAGTGTTGAAAAACTCTAGAATCAAGACAGTGACAAATCAGCTCCACACAAACACAGGACAACTATAGACAATATCAATCAATGGAAACAAAGACCAGGATACTTCTATTCAGATCTATTCACCTATTGACCTTGCTATCTTCATTGTTACTCCCAGGCTACAGACTTCTTTGTGACTCACATACCAGGCTACTCTATTCAGAAGGCCTCACCTTTTGACCTCACAGTATATATACTCCACTTGCTTTCCATTCCTACTATCAGATCCTCTGAAGATGCCAGCCACAGATGCAGGCGAAACATCAGGAGAGAATGCTGCTAGAATACGGCCATACAGCCCGGAAACCACACAGCACCCCAGTGATTCCGGCCGTGAAAGCCTTCGACAATACATTAAATCCAAACTCTTCTTCTTCTTGCATGTCTGTGCAAGAAAGGTGGGCTCTACATAAACTAAATATAAACTAAATATAAAGAAAATACCTTCCCTTTCCGTAGTCCGTCCCGTAGCTGACTTTTATCATTACTCTGTACTTGCAAAGAAGGGATAGATGCTTAAATATTTTGTCCTCCCTCCCTCTGCTTTTCGTTTTCCGAAACCTCGCCAGCGATTCATGGACCAAAGAGGCCGTGCTTCTCAAGGGCGAGTATCCAAAGTTATCCCTTCAGATAGGATATATTTCTCTACCAAAGTGTAATCAGAATCACTTTTCTGCATGAATGACTCCCAGACCTGGGTGCACAAAGGGATCTGTTTGCCGGGTTATGAAATTGCAGGTATAATAGCTGTGACTCGGGCACACCTGAGGAGGCTCTAAAGAGTTTCATCCGGCTCTCCGGCGAGCTTTTCGAAAGAGACAACAATAAGGACGCCACAACCTTTTCTATCGCGTTGAGCAGCTTTAGAAATGCCACGCTCGGTTTTTTGTGTGTTGGCTTCCAGCCGTTCAGAGCCACAAACTTGCCACAAACTCCCTGCTTTTTCAGTACCTATTTTTAAACGAGAAACGTAAGACATTTTTTAGATGTTGTACGCAAACAAAGGCTCCTACAGTAGGTAAAGGAGCACACAATTGACTCATATGGGGACCAATGAAGTTCCATCTCATGGGGCTGTCAAGCAAGACAGGAGCAGAGTCTAGACCAGGGGTTTGCAACCTGCGGCCCTCCAGATGTTCATGGACTACAAATCCCATGGGAATTGCAGTCCATGAACATCTGGAGAGCCGCAGGTTGCAGACCCCTGGTCTAGACTACCTTGGTGAATAGGTCAACATCTCCTGTATGGGGTGCCAGTATGGATTAGCTCATGGAGCAATACAGTAGAGAGGGTCCAATCATCATTTCTCTATAAAATTTTTGGGGTACCCCATTGTGCCTTATGTGGTCTTGTGCCTAGAGGCTGGTTTGCACCTTTTAATAACTAGGGCATGGCTAATGACCTGTAAGTTCTGGGTAAATGTATGTTTTTTTCTACCAAATCTAGTAGCCTACTCTACAGAGTCAAGAATCTAAACAGGGCTACTAGCCATGTCCCACCTTAACCTTCTCTTCACCAAACTAAACATCCCCAGCTCCCTAAGTCTCTCCTCGTAGGGCATGGCTTCCAGACCTTTGACCATTTTGGTTGCCCTCCTCTGAACCAGCTCCAACTTGTCAATATCCTTCTTGAATTGCGGTGCCCAGAACTGTACACACATTGTCAGTATTGTCCACTTAGATTGGCCATGGATCTCCATGCCCGCCGGCATTCCCCAGCACCCAAAACCTGATTGTTCCTGAAAATGCTGGATGCTAAACCTAGCATTTTGTCCATGCCAAGCAGATGTTCTAACTCCGAGTCATGGTTCTCTACCTGTCCAACAGCCCACCAGCCAATAAATCTGTTAAATATTTCTATTCCTTCGCTTACATGGATCATATTTGTAGGGTTGACTGTGATAGCTACATCTGGGACTCGTACCAAAAAAGAAAAGTTGTCATAATGAAAAGCAGTTTTATTTCCCCAGTAATGATCAAACTGCCATTTTTTGCAATTCTTAACAGATGGCTTATTAAAAACCCATCATTGGGAGTTTTTGCATAGCCGTTTGGCAATTAGCAGCTAGGGCTTGGCCCCAAAACAGACACCTCGGTTTTTGTGTCTAGTTTGCTTATCCGTTTGACAAAAAGAGACGAAAAATTGCACAGGGACGTGGAAATTGAAATTTGTGAAAATTTGGCTCTGCTCCAATTTTGTATCCTGTCCCTCAGAACTTGGGTGGGAAACCAAGAACCGTTTTGGGATTCGCTTGCCTGTTTGATGACCCCCGTCCAATATTCAGACCAGAAAACCCCAATATCACGAAAACTTGGCTCATCTGGAAACTTCTAACTCGAAAAATTAAAGATCCCTCGAATGAGAAGTCTGGGGACAGATGCTCAGTGACGCAGACTGTTGGAGGGGAAAGGAACGAAGGCGAGTGGCGGAGAATACATACAAATTGGAAAAGAAAGCCCTTCAAAGTTTCACATATCATCCCTGAGCAGTTGAAACAAAGATGAACAGAAAAGGAACTCTCTCCCTCCTCCGCCCCCTACCTCCCCAGGACAGCCTGGTGTGACTATTTATAGACCTGTAAGAGAATTAGAGCTGAAGTAATTAGACAGACAATGAAATTTAATAAATGAATGTAATTATTATGAAAGGTACCAGGCCAGCAATCCCAGAGATGAGAGGCTGGGCTTCATCAACTGAAGAAAAAAACCTGGTGGAAAAGTTGGGCTAGAATGCCGTATTCTCCCGTTGTCCCCCCCCCCCCATATTGTGGTTATTTGTGGCCATTCAAGATTTGTACTGATGTATTAAGAACTTCTGAACCAAGTTTAAATGGATTCTCCCATTTCCCAAGGATTCTCCCGTTTCCCCAGAATTACTCATCCATGGTGGTAGGTTTCCTGGAAACGATTCCCTCATCCAAAATGGCGGAACTTAAAGATCCACCACTGGCCCCTTCTACATCTCCCTGCCCCCCCCAACCAGAAGTGGAGTGGCTTGCTCTGATGTAGGGATGGCAACCTCCAGACCAGTCCTGGAGATTTCCTTGAATTTCCTTGATCTCCAGATGACAGAAATCAATTCCTCGGGGAAAAAATAATGGTTGTCAAGGCCCTACCCCTCACCCTATAACAATGGGGGCGAACCTATGGCACAGATGCCAGAGGTGGCACTCAGAGCCCTCTCTGTGGGCACGCGCAAACAGAGTCGCCCCCCCCCCCCACATACATCTAGGCTGGCCTGGGCCATTAGGCTCGATTATTAGCATTAAACCTAAGACCTAGTTTTGGCGAAGCAGTGTAGGTAGCCCTATTAAGCGCTGTTAAACCCCACTGATTTTCATGCGAAGTACTAAAGCGCGATCCTTTACCTGGGAGTAAGCTCGGTTGCTGGCAATGGGGCTTGCTTCTAAGTAAACCCTCCTAGGGTCGTGATTCACCCGTTGGAAGAGTTGCATGGTTGCTTCAAAGCAAACCCCCCCCAAGCATACTCCCGAGTAACGCACGCCTCGGAGCCAACCGTTTTTTCTAAACTAAAACCTCAGTATTCAGGTTAAATGGCCGTGTTGGCCCTTTGCGATAAATAAGTGGGTTTTGGGTTACAGTTTGGGCACTCGGTCTCGAAAAGGTTCGCCATCACTGCCCTATAATCAGGGGTCTGCAACCTGTGGCTCTCCAGATGTTCATGGACTACAATTGCCAGCATGGCCAATTGGCTATGGTAGTCCATGAACATCTGGAGAGCCGCAGGTTGCAGACGCCAGCCCTATATATTCAAGTTGGAAAAGAAAGCCTTTCAAAGTTTCACATATCATCACTGAGCCATTGAAACAAAGACAGAGCAGAAAAGGAACTCTCTCCCTCCTCCGCCCGCTACCTCCCTAGGACAGCAACCTCCCCAGGACAGGGGAATGGTTGCCAAGGCCCCACCCCTTCCCTAGGCTCCACCCCCCAAATCTCCAAGAGTTTCCCAATCCCGAGCTGGCAAGCCGACTTGCCCCAAAATACACGGTTAGCAGAAGTACAAAAGGGAAAAATCGCAACAGCTTGAAACTCAGGAGGGTTTCTTTTAATTGCTTGCCCTTTTAAGCGCAAAATGAGAATTCCCATTACGCTGGCAATACGAACGCCAAGGAAAAAAAAGTCTTTCCTTTATCTGTCCTCCTTCACCCGACATTCTTGATGTATATGTATTTTTTTCCAACTCAGGTTTTAACCAAGCTCACGATGACCCCTTGGAAATGCCTTAATTTGAAAATAAAAGTACCCTATTATTCTTATCTTCTGAGTTCACCTGAAAGCTTTCATCTGTGTCTGTAATTTTCAGAAAAGCTATACTTTAGAGCTACCCAAGGCTTCTCTTTGCGGCCAGATACACTTGAGTTAAAGAGCTCTTGATATTTTTTTTCGCCGTCCCCTTTGTAGAAGCTCTAGGGCTATAATAATGAAGACAGCTGGGAGTTACGCTGGAGTTACAATTCTTACTCATCCTGTAAAGGGCTTTTGATCTCCGGTAACCTCACCGAGCTAAGTCACGGACTTTTTTTACGATTCAAGATTCTTCACAATGCAGTCAAGAAGAGCGTCATATTATTCACGCAAAACGACGGCTATTATTCACCCCTCGCCTCAAATGAGATAATCTGTCGCTGATTTGGCAAGGATGGGGGGGGGTTCTCCTCTGATTGCTCCCCGTGGAAATGAATTGGGGCATTATAAAGAAAAAAACCCTTAGAAAATTTTGATAGCCATCAAGAAACACTTACTTACTTACTTACTTACTTACTTACTTACTTACTTACTTACTTACTTACTTACTTACTTACTAATTTATTTATAATTTTATATACCGCTCCTCCCCCGTAGGGCTCTGGGCGGTGGACAGCACAATAAAACAACAATTACATTAAAACCCCATTAAAACAGCAAATTAGCAAAATTACATTTGGCGTCCAGCATAAAACTTCATAAACCCACCCTGGAAGGAAACAAGATAAGAGAGCGGAGGGCCCCCATAAGTATTAAGACCCAGAGTGTAAAGGGGAAGGAAAGGGGAAGGAAAGGGGGGGGGAAAGGGGCGCTCATCAGCGGCCGACTTGTGACTCCTCCGGAAATATCTCAGATTTTCCCCCATCAAGGACCAGCCTCCGTATCGTCCAAAAATCTGGCATTCACCTAGACCTCCCCTCCTCACCAAAGTATAATAACAATAATAGTGGCAGTTTGGATTTATACCCCCACTTTTCTCAACCAAAAGGAGTCTCAAGGCGGCTTACAAACTCATTTTCCTCCCTCTCCTCACAACCAGAGGCATAGCTCCAAGGGGGCCAGGGGGTGCACAACACACCGGGCACACGCCCCTGTGGGGCTGTGGCGAGGGCGTTCTGGGGTGCAACAGGGGCATTCCAGGGTGGGGTGGGGGCAGAGGACACACCACTGCACTGAGCACTTTCCCTCCTTGCTATGCCTCTGCCCACAACAGACACCTTGTGAGGTAGGTGGGGCTGATAGAGTTTGCAAAGAACTGTGACTAGCCCAAGGTCACCCAGCTGGCTTCGTGTGAAGGAGCGGGGAAACAAATCCAGTTCACCAGTTCACCCTGCTGCTCACGTGGAGGAGTGAGGAATCGAACCCAGTTCTCCAGATCAGAGTTCATCGTTCTTAACCACCACAACCACATTTTAAAAACGTATAAACCACCAATCCCCAAATACACGTCGTCAAAAGGAATTAAAAGCAATTAAAATGCACACAGACTTGGAAACATCCATTAAACTATCAAGAAGGAAGGAGGGATCATTACCGTTGCTAACAGTGCGGATTCCAAGGACAATAACATTGGAACAGCAAAGATTCCTGGGAAGATAACACAATGCAGTTGGATTTGGGTTGTTGAATAGGGAGAAAAAGAATTGAAGAACACAGGCCAATATATCATTGTCTGATATTCTTAACTGCCACACCCAGCTATAATTTCGTCCAGAAATCCACCGACCGTTTTAAAGAACATAATTATAAGGAACTTCCACAATCCATCATTTTCAAGGGAAAGAAAACTGGAAAAGGGGAGGAAAATGTCTTTCGTGTGACCATTGTATTATTTTTTTTACAGGCAGTTAAAGAAATCTCTTCAAATATTCCCACTGATACATCACATTAGACTCGCGGAATTGGGTTGCGTCAGCAATGCGGCCTTCCGCCTCATCAGCCGAGTAATTCGGTGTGACGGACTTGTGATGCAACCTGCCATCTGGAAAATTGGGAAGATGTGATTTCTTCAGCCAAAATGCTTTTTGAAGCAGTGGGGAGGAGGGGATTTCCCCACCGACCGTCGGCCAGCCATTGTGCAGGGAGGAGAGGGGGGCGTTTGGATTTTCCTCATGAAACATCGCAAAACTTCTGATGTGAATGCGCCCTTTCTAGAATACCAACAGGCCCTTTCTGTAAATGGTGAAATAAATACAGGGAGGAAAACCTTCCCTACAGATGGAATATAGATGTATAGATTCAAGCCACTGGCGGATGAAGAACTTCAAATCACCACTAAGATCTTTACATTCCGCCTCGCCTAAGAAAAACCCTTCCCCCCCTGGTTTCAGTGGAAAAGCACGATGAAAAGCAGAAATAAGGGAGGGGGCATCGATATTTTCCGAATACACCCATTGATTATGGCCGGAAGAATATCCCACCCAAGAGACTAAATACTGTAAGTGTTTGCGATTAAAGCGAGAGTCCAGGATAGCATCAATTTCATAGTGCTTGTGGCCATCAATCATGGTCGGCGGGGGTCTCTCCGGAGGGCCGTGCCAGACATCGGAAGCGGGAGCCTCCTTGAGCAAACTAGAATGAAAGACGGGATGGATATTACTTAAGGAATTAGGCAATTCTAAGCGAGCAGTAACATCATTGATCACTTTTGTAATCCTAAACGGACCCACGAATTTCTTGCCTAGCTTTGAATATTTGTGAACGTCTCTAAGGTTCTTGGTAGACAAATAGACCCAAGCCCCTACACGTAAAGGAAAGTCAGAACGATGTTTATCCGCCTGGAACTTTTGAGAGTCCTTGGCTTGCTGTAGGGCAGTTTGGACCGTTTTCCACCCCTCAGCCAGGGATGAAATCCATTGGTTGAACTCAGGAGGTTGCAGCGCCTCTGTGGGCAGTTGGGGCAGTGGAAAGAAATCCACCAGACACAATTTCAAAGGGAGTCTTCTGTGTGCTGCTATGAATGGCATTGTTGTAAGCATACTCCGCAAATGGAATTAAATCGCACCAATTGTCTTGATGGTAGTTAGTGTAACAACGTAAATACTGCTCTAGAGTCCTGTTCGTCCTCTCTGACTCACCGTCACTTTGAACGTGGTAAGGGGCGGCAACCGCCGGGGTTGTTCCCAACAAGTCCAGGAAAGCCTTCCAAAATTTAGAAATGAATTGGGGCCCGCGGTCTGACACCACCTTGGAGGGGGCGGAGTGCAGGCGATAGATATGTTGGATAAACAACCACGCCAGTTTCGGGGCAGAAGGAATGGTGGTGCAGGGGATGAAATGCGCTTGCTTGGAGAACAGATCTACCACCACCCATAAAACAGTGTTCCCCTGGCTTTCCGGCAAATCCGTAATAAAATCCATTGAAATAACCTCCCAGGGCCGGGAGGCGACAGGGAGAGGTTTTAAAAGGCCATGGGGTTTTCCCGGGATGGGCTTGGCCTCCGTGCAGACCGAGCATCCCTTGATATAAGCCTCAATGTCTTTGCGCATGGCACGCCACCAGAACTGGCGACGGGCCAGGTGTAGCGTTTTAAGGAAGCCAAAATGTCCAGCCGACCTGGCATCATGGCAGGCTTCGAGGACCTGCTTACGGAGGGGGGGAGGCACGTACCAACACCCCCCCGTTTCCAAACGCGATCCTCCAAGTGCACTTGGGAGTCTCTTTCCTCCGCTGGGAGTTCGCGGAGCCCCGCCTCCTCGAGTTCCCGCAGGAAGGGGGAGACGATGCTCGGAACGGGCGAAGGGGGAGGAGTTGTGGAGGCCTGCGAGCGAGTGACAGCCAATCCCAGCTGGGAGGGGGAGAGAACGGTGCGCGGGATCTCCCGTAATAAAGAACCGCCCCCCTCCCCGGGAAGACGAGACAGTGCATCAGCCAGTTTATTAGTTTTTCCAGGGAAAAAATGTACTGTGAAGGAGAAGCGGGAGAAGAAATCAGCCCAACGTAATTGCTTTGCGGACATTTTGAGGGGGGTGGAGAGGGCGGCCAAATTCTTATGATCCGACCAAACCTGGAAGGGGTGTTTAGCCCCCTCAAGCCAGTGACGCCAGGTGCATAGCGCTACTTTAATAGCCGCAGTCTCTTTATCACCCACGGTCCAGTTGAGTTCAGGGCCAGAAAACTTTTTGGATAAGTAAGCACACGGCACAAGTTTTCCATTTTTATTTTTCTGCAAGAGGGCTGCGCCGAGCGCCTTGTCCGATGCATCCACGTGAACTACGAAAGGAAGGTCAGGGTCGGGGTGTTTCAAAATGGGCTCAGTAGTGAAAGCTGACTTCAAATGCTGGAATGCCGCTTGACATTCCTGAGACCAAGGGAGGGGAGCCCCGGGCTTGGCAGCCTGAGAATCCTTGCCTTTGGTGCGTAAGAGATCTGTGAGTGGAAGGGCTAGTTTGGCAAATTGGGGGATAAAATCACGATAGAAATTGGCAAAGCCAAGGAAGGACTGCAATTCTTTTCTGTTGGTGGGGGCCGGCCATTGGAGTACTGCGTCCACTTTTGCAGGATCCATTTTTAAGCCTTCGGGTGAGATCCGATAGCCTAAATAGTCTATGGAGGACTGATGAAAACAGCACTTTGACAACTTCACGAAGAGCGAGTTGTCAAGCAAACGTTGTAATACCTCCCGCACCAGGGTTTCATGCTCTTCCATAGTTTGTGAATAAATCAAAACATCATCTAAGTAATACACGACCACACCTTTTATACAATAAATCTTGCAAAACTTCTCATCGCTAAGGGCCATACAAGCTCTGGGCGCGCCAGCCAAACCGAACGGCATTATTAAGTATTCATATTGTCCAAATTTGGTATTAAACGCTGTTAAATGTTCATAGCCTTCTGCAATTCTGACCCTGTAATAAGCCTCTCTTAAATCCGACTTAGTATTGGAAATCCTGCCTCCTTGCCCAGTGCATCTAGGAGGTCTTTGATTAAGGGCAAGGGATATTTATTAGACATGGAAACAGCATTTAATCCACGATGTCGGTACAAAGCCTCAATGAGCCATCTTTTTTCTTCTAAACAAAGCAAGAGTGATGGGTGTGCTTGGTAGCTTTTCGTCGTATGAATCCTCGAGCCAGATTCTTATCTAAAAGCATACGGAGCTCCTTTTTCTTCGGTGGGGCTCATGCGATAGATTCTACCTTTGGGCAGTTGAGCTCCGGGCTGCAGGATGATTTTGTCAATCCCGGTATCCCTATGGGGGAGCAACTGATAGCATTCCTGTTCCTGAAACACCCTGGCCAAGTCTTTATAAACGTGGAAGGATTTCATTGGGATTAGGAGTCACCGCCCGTATGCAATAAGCTGGAAGCCAATGGTTCAATGTCATTTGGAGGTGGAGTTTCCCCCCACTTCATGTGCTCCCCGCATGAGGGGTCAGTGAATTCTATAGTTCGCTCTTTCCAAATGATATTTGGCTCGTGTAATAACAACCATGGCATGCCCAAGACAATGGAGTGTTTGGCCACTGGAGCAAGAAGCGAAACTAATCTTTTCCCAATGGTCAGCATAATGGAGGAAAACGGGTTGCGTTTTGAATAGGGCTGGACCCTCAGCCCCGAGTGGGCTGCCATCCATTTGTGTAAAAGCGAATTAGGCTTCGCTAGGGGAATTTGGTCTAAACCAAGCTCCTCAGCCACCTGCGGTCGCATTAAACAGTGGGAGCAATACTTGCAGAATCAACGAGGGCGGAAGCTAGGAGGCGTGTATGCTTGGCGGGGTTGGCTAAAAGGGCGGAATAGTAATGGGCGGCGCTGCCTTCACTCACCGGATCCGGAGTGGGACTCATGTCCAAAAGCGCTGAAGATAGGCACACCGCCGCTTCCCCTTCCTCGAAATCCTCCCTCGATGGCGGCCTTGGATAGGCCAGTTGGGGGGGGACCAGACTTCCGTGGAGGCTTGGCAGCGGAAGTCGCGGGAGACTGGGACAGCGGGCTTCTGTTTTCTTAGGGCAGTTGGCAGCCAGATGGCCAGGACCACCACAATAGAGGCATAATCCCAAGCGGCGGCGGCGCTCAGATGTGGTCTCGGTGGAGAGGCAGGTGTACTTGGCTTGCGAGTGGAAGGGGCAACCGTAGTGGTCTTCGGACGCGAAGCCCCCCGGCACGAGAAACATAATCCAGGCAGACCGCAACTTGGCAGACGAGATCAATCCACTCAGCCGCGATGCGCCCGGAATGCGGATGAGGAGTACTGTTTCCCGAAGTTTGATATTCACTTAGCCTCGAAGAAGTATTCACATTTCATCGCGTTCAGGCCAGTCAGGAGAGGAAGTTTAGTAGCCGCCGCCTGCAAATTCATGGGCAAATTCGGCAAAAGAGCGGTTACCCTGTTGAATGGACTTTATGGTATGAATTAAAGATAAGCTTCGTTCACCAGCATCGAGGATCTTGGAAGCTGATGCGTAAGGCTTGAAGAAATGCAGCCACTGTCGCGAGTATCATCCGGCTTGTAATTCGTAAAGAGTCACAAACCAGTCCAGCAGCCACCCCATCCAAGGTGAGCCCGATATCCCGTATTTTTTTCCGCGTTCAGAGCGGGTACAGATCATCAAACTCCTCCATATGTGCGTCAAGTTGCAGAATGATAGTAAAGGGGTTTAGAGGCGGTACCATCAAAGCGGAGCAGGGATGGGAGGCCTATAATATCCTCTTTCAGCAGCTCTTGGAGCTAGCTGGGGTTAATGGTTACCAATGGCTGGGGCGGTGGAGCTGGGAGAGCAGGAGCCCGGGTTGAAATTACCGCTGGTTGAGGGAGGCAGAGCTGAGGGGCCCAGCAGCGGCGTCCCTCAGCCCGAGAAAGGAGGCGGCAGGAGCGCGGGGAGGGATCGAAGTAGGGCCTTGCAGAGTCGATCCCATGGCAGGGGGCGCGGTGGTGAAGCTCTGGTAGGATGTAAGCACCCGACTCGGGTTCGTGTCATAAATATCTTGCCTGCCTCTTCAGCTCCTGTTCCAAAGGCAGCCAATTCTCTCTCTCTTTGAGTTAAAGGCATCCTGAATGCGCATGTAGGGCCGTTTTCCGCGATCCAGTTTTGTTGGATTTCATCCCGATGAATGGCCGCAGTCAGCTCGCTCTGCGTTTGGATAGCCCCCTAATGCTCTGGCGCTGAAACTCCAGATCCATCTTGGAGTGATCCAGGACTTTGTCATGAATCGATAAGTTCTGCTGGTACTGCCGTTGCAGCGCCTCCTTAGCCCGGTTTAACTTCGAGTTGGGCGTCCTGGCCGTTGTTGTTCTCGGTCCCGCTGCAGGCATTCACGATCTTTTTGCAGCTGTTTGCGTTCCTCCTCCCAGAGCCTGCGTTCTCGGTCCCCATGCCTCTCCTTGGCATCCAGCAGTCTGGCCACTTCATGCGTCCCAGCTTTCTTTGGACGGGAGGGGAAATAGATCTGGATGGGCATCTTCTTCCAGATTCCCCCTCTCGGGGATGGTAACTCATCCACTCCCTCCGGCGGCTCCACAGAGCGCCTCTTGCACATCCGGTAGCCACCGGCCCAGGAGGCTTCAGAAATCCGGATTGAGGACCCGGCACGGAAAGCTCTCCCAATAATCGATCCTGATCTTGACAGCGTCCCGGTTTCAACTGTGGTTTTGGGGCTGAGGCTCCAGTGCTGTACCACAGCCCGGATCCCTTAGAGGGCATTCTCGATGCACGAGTCAAGGCACCGCTCAATGCGACTCCTGAGTGGCTGCATGAAGTGTAGTCAGACCCATCTCTTCCTGAGACTGGTTGCATCTGGGGTTTGTAATCCACACGGACACGGGTAGAGATCCGATCTGGCCTTCGATCCATAGACAGCGCCCCAAGCGGCTGATGCAACTTCACATGAGTATAACCGCATTTCCCCATCCCAACGAAGTAGAGGAAGACTCATGCTGGAACGAGGACGGGAGAGAGTCACCAGCGAGACCCGTTCCCCGGCTGGTTCCTCAGAATCAGGAAGAGAAGGCTCGGAACCCTCTATGGGGGCTACCGCGCCTTCCACAGTTTCAGGAATATTCAATCTCTGCATGTTACAGGACCAGAAGTCCACTGGAGTTTAAAAAAGGAAAATAACGATTGATTCCTGTCATAATGTAAGGAATTCCAACGAGGCAGAAATAAAAGGCTTTTGGTTGAAAGACCATTTATTCAGACAACTTAGAAAGCTCACACACACGACATGACAGGAATGGGCCTTCCCGCCCAGACCACAGGTTATAACCCCCCATTCCATCCCCCCCGTTCCATCCCCCTCCTGGTGTCTCCAGTCCCATTCTCATGGGAACGGAATTCTCATCTCGCTCTAAGAGATAAGCCCTCCAACAGTGTGGTTGCTGTAGATTCTGGCCCGTCGCCCGTGCCAGGGAACTCAGTCAAGGCCAAACAGCTGTGAAGAGATTCAGCACCACTAAGATCTTTACAATCGCGTCGCATTTAACTCTGGGTAAGCTGCGGCCTTCTTCAAAACCAGAGTGGTGTAGCAGTTATGAGCAGTGAACTCTGATCTGGAGAAGCAGGTTTGATTCCCTGCTCCTCCACATGAGCGACGAACTCTTATGTGATGCTGGATTTGTTTATACACATGTCACACACACACCCCACATCATGTCACATCACCCCACCCCTGGTAGGTAGGTAGGTAGGTAGGTAGGTAGGTAGGTAGGTAGGTAGGTAGATAGATAGATAGATAGATAGATAGATAGATAGATAGATAGATAGTGGGGGGGGGTGGTGGGGGGGGGGGGTGGGGGGGGTGGTGGGGGGGTGGGGGAGGGGTGGGGGTGGGGTGGGAGAGTGGGGGGGGGGGGGTGGGGGGGCGGGGGGGGCAGGGGGGGGGGGGTGGGGGGGGGCGGGGGGGTGGGGGGGGGGGGGGGTGGGGGGGGGGGGGGGTAGTGGGGGGGGGGGGGGGGGGGGGGGGGGGGGGGGGGGGGGTGGGGGGTGGGGGGAGGGGTGGGAACTGAGGGGTGGGGGTGGCGGGGGGGGGGGGGGGTGGGGGGGGGGGGGGGTGGGGGGGGGGGGGGGTGGGGGGGGGGGGGGGTGGGGGGGGGGGGGGGTGGGGGGGGGGGGGGGTGGGGGGGGGGGGGGGTGGGGGGGGGGGGGGGTGGGGGGGGGGGGGGGTGGGGGGGGGGGGGGGTGGGGGGGGGGGGGGGTGGGGGGGGGGGGGGGTGGGGGGGGGGGGGGGTGGGGGGGGGGGGGGGTGGGGGGGGGGGGGGGTGGGGGGGGGGGGGGGTGGGGGGGGGGGGGGGTGGGGGGGGGGGGGGGTGGGGGGGGGGGGGGGTGGGGGGGGGGGGGGGTGGGGGGGGGGGGGGGTGGGGGGGGGGGGGGGTGGGGGGGGGGGGGGGTGGGGGGGGGGGGGGGTGGGGGGGGGGGGGGGTGGGGGGGGGGGGGGGTGGGGGGGGGGGGGGGTGGGGGGGGGGGGGGGTGGGGGGGGGGGGGGGTGGGGGGGGGGGGGGGTGGGGGGGGGGGGGGGTGGGGGGGGGGGGGGGTGGGGGGGGGGGGGGGTGGGGGGGGGGGGGGGTGGGGGGGGGGGGGGGTGGGGGGGGGGGGGGGTGGGGGGGGGGGGGGGTGGGGGGGGGGGGGGGTGGGGGGGGGGGGGGGTGGGGGGGGGGGGGGGTGGGGGGGGGGGGGGGTGGGGGGGGGGGGGGGTGGGGGGGGGGGGGGGTGGGGGGGGGGGGGGGTGGGGGGGGGGGGGGGTGGGGGGGGGGGGGGGTGGGGGGGGGGGGGGGTGGGGGGGGGGGGGGGTGGGGGGGGGGGGGGGTGGGGGGGGGGGGGGGTGGGGGGGGGGGGGGGTGGGGGGGGGGGGGGGTGGGGGGGGGGGGGGGTGGGGGGGGGGGGGGGTGGGGGGGGGGGGGGGTGGGGGGGGGGGGGGGTGGGGGGGGGGGGGGGTGGGGGGGGGGGGGGGTGGGGGGGGGGGGGGGTGGGGGGGGGGGGGGGTGGGGGGGGGGGGGGGTGGGGGGGGGGGGGGGTGGGGGGGGGGGGGGGTGGGGGGGGGGGGGGGTGGGGGGGGGGGGGGGTGGGGGGGGGGGGGGGTGGGGGGGGGGGGGGGTGGGGGGGGGGGGGGGTGGGGGGGGGGGGGGGTGGGGGGGGGGGGGGGTGGGGGGGGGGGGGGGTGGGGGGGGGGGGGGGTGGGGGGGGGGGGGGGTGGGGGGGGGGGGGGGTGGGGGGGGGGGGGGGTGGGGGGGGGGGGGGGTGGGGGGGGGGGGGGGTGGGGGGGGGGGGGGGTGGGGGGGGGGGGGGGTGGGGGGGGGGGGGGGTGGGGGGGGGGGGGGGTGGGGGGGGGGGGGGGTGGGGGGGGGGGGGGGTGGGGGGGGGGGGGGGTGGGGGGGGGGGGGGGTGGGGGGGGGGGGGGGTGGGGGGGGGGGGGGGTGGGGGGGGGGGGGGGTGGGGGGGGGGGGGGGTGGGGGGGGGGGGGGGTGGGGGGGGGGGGGGGTGGGGGGGGGGGGGGGTGGGGGGGGGGGGGGGTGGGGGGGGGGGGGGGTGGGGGGGGGGGGGGGTGGGGGGGGGGGGGGGTGGGGGGGGGGGGGGGTGGGGGGGGGGGGGGGTGGGGGGGGGGGGGGGTGGGGGGGGGGGGGGGTGGGGGGGGGGGGGGGTGGGGGGGGGGGGGGGTGGGGGGGGGGGGGGGTGGGGGGGGGGGGGGGTGGGGGGGGGGGGGGGTGGGGGGGGGGGGGGGTGGGGGGGGGGGGGGGTGGGGGGGGGGGGGGGTGGGGGGGGGGGGGGGTGGGGGGGGGGGGGGGTGGGGGGGGGGGGGGGTGGGGGGGGGGGGGGGTGGGGGGGGGGGGGGGTGGGGGGGGGGGGGGGTGGGGGGGGGGGGGGGTGGGGGGGGGGGGGGGTGGGGGGGGGGGGGGGTGGGGGGGGGGGGGGGTGGGGGGGGGGGGGGGTGGGGGGGGGGGGGGGTGGGGGGGGGGGGGGGTGGGGGGGGGGGGGGGTGGGGGGGGGGGGGGGTGGGGGGGGGGGGGGGTGGGGGGGGGGGGGGGTGGGGGGGGGGGGGGGTGGGGGGGGGGGGGGGTGGGGGGGGGGGGGGGTGGGGGGGGGGGGGGGTGGGGGGGGGGGGGGGTGGGGGGGGGGGGGGGTGGGGGGGGGGGGGGGTGGGGGGGGGGGGGGGTGGGGGGGGGGGGGGGTGGGGGGGGGGGGGGGTGGGGGGGGGGGGGGGTGGGGGGGGGGGGGGGTGGGGGGGGGGGGGGGTGGGGGGGGGGGGGGGTGGGGGGGGGGGGGGGTGGGGGGGGGGGGGGGTGGGGGGGGGGGGGGGTGGGGGGGGGGGGGGGTGGGGGGGGGGGGGGGTGGGGGGGGGGGGGGGTGGGGGGGGGGGGGGGTGGGGGGGGGGGGGGGTGGGGGGGGGGGGGGGTGGGGGGGGGGGGGGGTGGGGGGGGGGGGGGGTGGGGGGGGGGGGGGGTGGGGGGGGGGGGGGGTGGGGGGGGGGGGGGGTGGGGGGGGGGGGGGGTGGGGGGGGGGGGGGGTGGGGGGGGGGGGGGGTGGGGGGGGGGGGGGGTGGGGGGGGGGGGGGGTGGGGGGGGGGGGGGGTGGGGGGGGGGGGGGGTGGGGGGGGGGGGGGGTGGGGGGGGGGGGGGGTGGGGGGGGGGGGGGGTGGGGGGGGGGGGGGGTGGGGGGGGGGGGGGGTGGGGGGGGGGGGGGGTGGGGGGGGGGGGGGGTGGGGGGGGGGGGGGGTGGGGGGGGGGGGGGGTGGGGGGGGGGGGGGGTGGGGGGGGGGGGGGGTGGGGGGGGGGGGGGGTGGGGGGGGGGGGGGGTGGGGGGGGGGGGGGGTGGGGGGGGGGGGGGGTGGGGGGGGGGGGGGGTGGGGGGGGGGGGGGGTGGGGGGGGGGGGGGGTGGGGGGGGGGGGGGGTGGGGGGGGGGGGGGGTGGGGGGGGGGGGGGGTGGGGGGGGGGGGGGGTGGGGGGGGGGGGGGGTGGGGGGGGGGGGGGGTGGGGGGGGGGGGGGGTGGGGGGGGGGGGGGGTGGGGGGGGGGGGGGGTGGGGGGGGGGGGGGGTGGGGGGGGGGGGGGGTGGGGGGGGGGGGGGGTGGGGGGGGGGGGGGGTGGGGGGGGGGGGGGGTGGGGGGGGGGGGGGGTGGGGGGGGGGGGGGGTGGGGGGGGGGGGGGGTGGGGGGGGGGGGGGGTGGGGGGGGGGGGGGGTGGGGGGGGGGGGGGGTGGGGGGGGGGGGGGGTGGGGGGGGGGGGGGGTGGGGGGGGGGGGGGGTGGGGGGGGGGGGGGGTGGGGGGGGGGGGGGGTGGGGGGGGGGGGGGGTGGGGGGGGGGGGGGGTGGGGGGGGGGGGGGGTGGGGGGGGGGGGGGGTGGGGGGGGGGGGGGGTGGGGGGGGGGGGGGGTGGGGGGGGGGGGGGGTGGGGGGGGGGGGGGGTGGGGGGGGGGGGGGGTGGGGGGGGGGGGGGGTGGGGGGGGGGGGGGGTGGGGGGGGGGGGGGGTGGGGGGGGGGGGGGGTGGGGGGGGGGGGGGGTGGGGGGGGGGGGGGGTGGGGGGGGGGGGGGGTGGGGGGGGGGGGGGGTGGGGGGGGGGGGGGGTGGGGGGGGGGGGGGGTGGGGGGGGGGGGGGGTGGGGGGGGGGGGGGGTGGGGGGGGGGGGGGGTGGGGGGGGGGGGGGGTGGGGGGGGGGGGGGGTGGGGGGGGGGGGGGGTGGGGGGGGGGGGGGGTGGGGGGGGGGGGGGGTGGGGGGGGGGGGGGGTGGGGGGGGGGGGGGGTGGGGGGGGGGGGGGGTGGGGGGGGGGGGGGGTGGGGGGGGGGGGGGGTGGGGGGGGGGGGGGGTGGGGGGGGGGGGGGGTGGGGGGGGGGGGGGGTGGGGGGGGGGGGGGGTGGGGGGGGGGGGGGGTGGGGGGGGGGGGGGGTGGGGGGGGGGGGGGGTGGGGGGGGGGGGGGGTGGGGGGGGGGGGGGGTGGGGGGGGGGGGGGGTGGGGGGGGGGGGGGGTGGGGGGGGGGGGGGGTGGGGGGGGGGGGGGGTGGGGGGGGGGGGGGGTGGGGGGGGGGGGGGGTGGGGGGGGGGGGGGGTGGGGGGGGGGGGGGGTGGGGGGGGGGGGGGGTGGGGGGGGGGGGGGGTGGGGGGGGGGGGGGGTGGGGGGGGGGGGGGGTGGGGGGGGGGGGGGGTGGGGGGGGGGGGGGGTGGGGGGGGGGGGGGGTGGGGGGGGGGGGGGGTGGGGGGGGGGGGGGGTGGGGGGGGGGGGGGGTGGGGGGGGGGGGGGGTGGGGGGGGGGGGGGGTGGGGGGGGGGGGGGGTGGGGGGGGGGGGGGGTGGGGGGGGGGGGGGGTGGGGGGGGGGGGGGGTGGGGGGGGGGGGGGGTGGGGGGGGGGGGGGGTGGGGGGGGGGGGGGGTGGGGGGGGGGGGGGGTGGGGGGGGGGGGGGGTGGGGGGGGGGGGGGGTGGGGGGGGGGGGGGGTGGGGGGGGGGGGGGGTGGGGGGGGGGGGGGGTGGGGGGGGGGGGGGGTGGGGGGGGGGGGGGGTGGGGGGGGGGGGGGGTGGGGGGGGGGGGGGGTGGGGGGGGGGGGGGGTGGGGGGGGGGGGGGGTGGGGGGGGGGGGGGGTGGGGGGGGGGGGGGGTGGGGGGGGGGGGGGGTGGGGGGGGGGGGGGGTGGGGGGGGGGGGGGGTGGGGGGGGGGGGGGGTGGGGGGGGGGGGGGGTGGGGGGGGGGGGGGGTGGGGGGGGGGGGGGGTGGGGGGGGGGGGGGGTGGGGGGGGGGGGGGGTGGGGGGGGGGGGGGGTGGGGGGGGGGGGGGGTGGGGGGGGGGGGGGGTGGGGGGGGGGGGGGGTGGGGGGGGGGGGGGGTGGGGGGGGGGGGGGGTGGGGGGGGGGGGGGGTGGGGGGGGGGGGGGGTGGGGGGGGGGGGGGGTGGGGGGGGGGGGGGGTGGGGGGGGGGGGGGGTGGGGGGGGGGGGGGGTGGGGGGGGGGGGGGGTGGGGGGGGGGGGGGGTGGGGGGGGGGGGGGGTGGGGGGGGGGGGGGGTGGGGGGGGGGGGGGGTGGGGGGGGGGGGGGGTGGGGGGGGGGGGGGGTGGGGGGGGGGGGGGGTGGGGGGGGGGGGGGGTGGGGGGGGGGGGGGGTGGGGGGGGGGGGGGGTGGGGGGGGGGGGGGGTGGGGGGGGGGGGGGGTGGGGGGGGGGGGGGGTGGGGGGGGGGGGGGGTGGGGGGGGGGGGGGGTGGGGGGGGGGGGGGGTGGGGGGGGGGGGGGGTGGGGGGGGGGGGGGGTGGGGGGGGGGGGGGGTGGGGGGGGGGGGGGGTGGGGGGGGGGGGGGGTGGGGGGGGGGGGGGGTGGGGGGGGGGGGGGGTGGGGGGGGGGGGGGGTGGGGGGGGGGGGGGGTGGGGGGGGGGGGGGGTGGGGGGGGGGGGGGGTGGGGGGGGGGGGGGGTGGGGGGGGGGGGGGGTGGGGGGGGGGGGGGGTGGGGGGGGGGGGGGGTGGGGGGGGGGGGGGGTGGGGGGGGGGGGGGGTGGGGGGGGGGGGGGGTGGGGGGGGGGGGGGGTGGGGGGGGGGGGGGGTGGGGGGGGGGGGGGGTGGGGGGGGGGGGGGGTGGGGGGGGGGGGGGGTGGGGGGGGGGGGGGGTGGGGGGGGGGGGGGGTGGGGGGGGGGGGGGGTGGGGGGGGGGGGGGGTGGGGGGGGGGGGGGGTGGGGGGGGGGGGGGGTGGGGGGGGGGGGGGGTGGGGGGGGGGGGGGGTGGGGGGGGGGGGGGGTGGGGGGGGGGGGGGGTGGGGGGGGGGGGGGGTGGGGGGGGGGGGGGGTGGGGGGGGGGGGGGGTGGGGGGGGGGGGGGGTGGGGGGGGGGGGGGGTGGGGGGGGGGGGGGGTGGGGGGGGGGGGGGGTGGGGGGGGGGGGGGGTGGGGGGGGGGGGGGGTGGGGGGGGGGGGGGGTGGGGGGGGGGGGGGGTGGGGGGGGGGGGGGGTGGGGGGGGGGGGGGGTGGGGGGGGGGGGGGGTGGGGGGGGGGGGGGGTGGGGGGGGGGGGGGGTGGGGGGGGGGGGGGGTGGGGGGGGGGGGGGGTGGGGGGGGGGGGGGGTGGGGGGGGGGGGGGGTGGGGGGGGGGGGGGGTGGGGGGGGGGGGGGGTGGGGGGGGGGGGGGGTGGGGGGGGGGGGGGGTGGGGGGGGGGGGGGGTGGGGGGGGGGGGGGGTGGGGGGGGGGGGGGGTGGGGGGGGGGGGGGGTGGGGGGGGGGGGGGGTGGGGGGGGGGGGGGGTGGGGGGGGGGGGGGGTGGGGGGGGGGGGGGGTGGGGGGGGGGGGGGGTGGGGGGGGGGGGGGGTGGGGGGGGGGGGGGGTGGGGGGGGGGGGGGGTGGGGGGGGGGGGGGGTGGGGGGGGGGGGGGGTGGGGGGGGGGGGGGGTGGGGGGGGGGGGGGGTGGGGGGGGGGGGGGGTGGGGGGGGGGGGGGGTGGGGGGGGGGGGGGGTGGGGGGGGGGGGGGGTGGGGGGGGGGGGGGGTGGGGGGGGGGGGGGGTGGGGGGGGGGGGGGGTGGGGGGGGGGGGGGGTGGGGGGGGGGGGGGGTGGGGGGGGGGGGGGGTGGGGGGGGGGGGGGGTGGGGGGGGGGGGGGGTGGGGGGGGGGGGGGGTGGGGGGGGGGGGGGGTGGGGGGGGGGGGGGGTGGGGGGGGGGGGGGGTGGGGGGGGGGGGGGGTGGGGGGGGGGGGGGGTGGGGGGGGGGGGGGGTGGGGGGGGGGGGGGGTGGGGGGGGGGGGGGGTGGGGGGGGGGGGGGGTGGGGGGGGGGGGGGGTGGGGGGGGGGGGGGGTGGGGGGGGGGGGGGGTGGGGGGGGGGGGGGGTGGGGGGGGGGGGGGGTGGGGGGGGGGGGGGGTGGGGGGGGGGGGGGGTGGGGGGGGGGGGGGGTGGGGGGGGGGGGGGGTGGGGGGGGGGGGGGGTGGGGGGGGGGGGGGGTGGGGGGGGGGGGGGGTGGGGGGGGGGGGGGGTGGGGGGGGGGGGGGGTGGGGGGGGGGGGGGGTGGGGGGGGGGGGGGGTGGGGGGGGGGGGGGGTGGGGGGGGGGGGGGGTGGGGGGGGGGGGGGGTGGGGGGGGGGGGGGGTGGGGGGGGGGGGGGGTGGGGGGGGGGGGGGGTGGGGGGGGGGGGGGGTGGGGGGGGGGGGGGGTGGGGGGGGGGGGGGGTGGGGGGGGGGGGGGGTGGGGGGGGGGGGGGGTGGGGGGGGGGGGGGGTGGGGGGGGGGGGGGGTGGGGGGGGGGGGGGGTGGGGGGGGGGGGGGGTGGGGGGGGGGGGGGGTGGGGGGGGGGGGGGGTGGGGGGGGGGGGGGGTGGGGGGGGGGGGGGGTGGGGGGGGGGGGGGGTGGGGGGGGGGGGGGGTGGGGGGGGGGGGGGGTGGGGGGGGGGGGGGGTGGGGGGGGGGGGGGGTGGGGGGGGGGGGGGGTGGGGGGGGGGGGGGGTGGGGGGGGGGGGGGGTGGGGGGGGGGGGGGGTGGGGGGGGGGGGGGGTGGGGGGGGGGGGGGGTGGGGGGGGGGGGGGGTGGGGGGGGGGGGGGGTGGGGGGGGGGGGGGGTGGGGGGGGGGGGGGGTGGGGGGGGGGGGGGGTGGGGGGGGG
Organism: Sphaerodactylus townsendi; assembly: GCF_021028975.2. Classification (NCBI taxonomy): domain Eukaryota; kingdom Metazoa; phylum Chordata; class Lepidosauria; order Squamata; family Sphaerodactylidae; genus Sphaerodactylus; species Sphaerodactylus townsendi. The sequence continues at coordinate 145,257,835 of NC_059428.1, forward strand.
GGGGGGTGGGGGGGGGGGGGGGTGGGGGGGGGGGGGGGTGGGGGGGGGGGGGGGTGGGGGGGGGGGGGGGTGGGGGGGGGGGGGGGTGGGGGGGGGGGGGGGTGGGGGGGGGGGGGGGTGGGGGGGGGGGGGGGTGGGGGGGGGGGGGGGTGGGGGGGGGGGGGGGTGGGGGGGGGGGGGGGTGGGGGGGGGGGGGGGTGGGGGGGGGGGGGGGTGGGGGGGGGGGGGGGTGGGGGGGGGGGGGGGTGGGGGGGGGGGGGGGTGGGGGGGGGGGGGGGTGGGGGGGGGGGGGGGTGGGGGGGGGGGGGGGTGGGGGGGGGGGGGGGTGGGGGGGGGGGGGGGTGGGGGGGGGGGGGGGTGGGGGGGGGGGGGGGTGGGGGGGGGGGGGGGTGGGGGGGGGGGGGGGTGGGGGGGGGGGGGGGTGGGGGGGGGGGGGGGTGGGGGGGGGGGGGGGTGGGGGGGGGGGGGGGTGGGGGGGGGGGGGGGTGGGGGGGGGGGGGGGTGGGGGGGGGGGGGGGTGGGGGGGGGGGGGGGTGGGGGGGGGGGGGGGTGGGGGGGGGGGGGGGTGGGGGGGGGGGGGGGTGGGGGGGGGGGGGGGTGGGGGGGGGGGGGGGTGGGGGGGGGGGGGGGTGGGGGGGGGGGGGGGTGGGGGGGGGGGGGGGTGGGGGGGGGGGGGGGTGGGGGGGGGGGGGGGTGGGGGGGGGGGGGGGTGGGGGGGGGGGGGGGTGGGGGGGGGGGGGGGTGGGGGGGGGGGGGGGTGGGGGGGGGGGGGGGTGGGGGGGGGGGGGGGTGGGGGGGGGGGGGGGTGGGGGGGGGGGGGGGTGGGGGGGGGGGGGGGTGGGGGGGGGGGGGGGTGGGGGGGGGGGGGGGTGGGGGGGGGGGGGGGTGGGGGGGGGGGGGGGTGGGGGGGGGGGGGGGTGGGGGGGGGGGGGGGTGGGGGGGGGGGGGGGTGGGGGGGGGGGGGGGTGGGGGGGGGGGGGGGTGGGGGGGGGGGGGGGTGGGGGGGGGGGGGGGTGGGGGGGGGGGGGGGTGGGGGGGGGGGGGGGTGGGGGGGGGGGGGGGTGGGGGGGGGGGGGGGTGGGGGGGGGGGGGGGTGGGGGGGGGGGGGGGTGGGGGGGGGGGGGGGTGGGGGGGGGGGGGGGTGGGGGGGGGGGGGGGTGGGGGGGGGGGGGGGTGGGGGGGGGGGGGGGTGGGGGGGGGGGGGGGTGGGGGGGGGGGGGGGTGGGGGGGGGGGGGGGTGGGGGGGGGGGGGGGTGGGGGGGGGGGGGGGTGGGGGGGGGGGGGGGTGGGGGGGGGGGGGGGTGGGGGGGGGGGGGGGTGGGGGGGGGGGGGGGTGGGGGGGGGGGGGGGTGGGGGGGGGGGGGGGTGGGGGGGGGGGGGGGTGGGGGGGGGGGGGGGTGGGGGGGGGGGGGGGTGGGGGGGGGGGGGGGTGGGGGGGGGGGGGGGTGGGGGGGGGGGGGGGTGGGGGGGGGGGGGGGTGGGGGGGGGGGGGGGTGGGGGGGGGGGGGGGTGGGGGGGGGGGGGGGTGGGGGGGGGGGGGGGTGGGGGGGGGGGGGGGTGGGGGGGGGGGGGGGTGGGGGGGGGGGGGGGTGGGGGGGGGGGGGGGTGGGGGGGGGGGGGGGTGGGGGGGGGGGGGGGTGGGGGGGGGGGGGGGTGGGGGGGGGGGGGGGTGGGGGGGGGGGGGGGTGGGGGGGGGGGGGGGTGGGGGGGGGGGGGGGTGGGGGGGGGGGGGGGTGGGGGGGGGGGGGGGTGGGGGGGGGGGGGGGTGGGGGGGGGGGGGGGTGGGGGGGGGGGGGGGTGGGGGGGGGGGGGGGTGGGGGGGGGGGGGGGTGGGGGGGGGGGGGGGTGGGGGGGGGGGGGGGTGGGGGGGGGGGGGGGTGGGGGGGGGGGGGGGTGGGGGGGGGGGGGGGTGGGGGGGGGGGGGGGTGGGGGGGGGGGGGGGTGGGGGGGGGGGGGGGTGGGGGGGGGGGGGGGTGGGGGGGGGGGGGGGTGGGGGGGGGGGGGGGTGGGGGGGGGGGGGGGTGGGGGGGGGGGGGGGTGGGGGGGGGGGGGGGTGGGGGGGGGGGGGGGTGGGGGGGGGGGGGGGTGGGGGGGGGGGGGGGTGGGGGGGGGGGGGGGTGGGGGGGGGGGGGGGTGGGGGGGGGGGGGGGTGGGGGGGGGGGGGGGTGGGGGGGGGGGGGGGTGGGGGGGGGGGGGGGTGGGGGGGGGGGGGGGTGGGGGGGGGGGGGGGTGGGGGGGGGGGGGGGTGGGGGGGGGGGGGGGTGGGGGGGGGGGGGGGTGGGGGGGGGGGGGGGTGGGGGGGGGGGGGGGTGGGGGGGGGGGGGGGTGGGGGGGGGGGGGGGTGGGGGGGGGGGGGGGTGGGGGGGGGGGGGGGTGGGGGGGGGGGGGGGTGGGGGGGGGGGGGGGTGGGGGGGGGGGGGGGTGGGGGGGGGGGGGGGTGGGGGGGGGGGGGGGTGGGGGGGGGGGGGGGTGGGGGGGGGGGGGGGTGGGGGGGGGGGGGGGTGGGGGGGGGGGGGGGTGGGGGGGGGGGGGGGTGGGGGGGGGGGGGGGTGGGGGGGGGGGGGGGTGGGGGGGGGGGGGGGTGGGGGGGGGGGGGGGTGGGGGGGGGGGGGGGTGGGGGGGGGGGGGGGTGGGGGGGGGGGGGGGTGGGGGGGGGGGGGGGTGGGGGGGGGGGGGGGTGGGGGGGGGGGGGGGTGGGGGGGGGGGGGGGTGGGGGGGGGGGGGGGTGGGGGGGGGGGGGGGTGGGGGGGGGGGGGGGTGGGGGGGGGGGGGGGTGGGGGGGGGGGGGGGTGGGGGGGGGGGGGGGTGGGGGGGGGGGGGGGTGGGGGGGGGGGGGGGTGGGGGGGGGGGGGGGTGGGGGGGGGGGGGGGTGGGGGGGGGGGGGGGTGGGGGGGGGGGGGGGTGGGGGGGGGGGGGGGTGGGGGGGGGGGGGGGTGGGGGGGGGGGGGGGTGGGGGGGGGGGGGGGTGGGGGGGGGGGGGGGTGGGGGGGGGGGGGGGTGGGGGGGGGGGGGGGTGGGGGGGGGGGGGGGTGGGGGGGGGGGGGGGTGGGGGGGGGGGGGGGTGGGGGGGGGGGGGGGTGGGGGGGGGGGGGGGTGGGGGGGGGGGGGGGTGGGGGGGGGGGGGGGTGGGGGGGGGGGGGGGTGGGGGGGGGGGGGGGTGGGGGGGGGGGGGGGTGGGGGGGGGGGGGGGTGGGGGGGGGGGGGGGTGGGGGGGGGGGGGGGTGGGGGGGGGGGGGGGTGGGGGGGGGGGGGGGTGGGGGGGGGGGGGGGTGGGGGGGGGGGGGGGTGGGGGGGGGGGGGGGTGGGGGGGGGGGGGGGTGGGGGGGGGGGGGGGTGGGGGGGGGGGGGGGTGGGGGGGGGGGGGGGTGGGGGGGGGGGGGGGTGGGGGGGGGGGGGGGTGGGGGGGGGGGGGGGTGGGGGGGGGGGGGGGTGGGGGGGGGGGGGGGTGGGGGGGGGGGGGGGTGGGGGGGGGGGGGGGTGGGGGGGGGGGGGGGTGGGGGGGGGGGGGGGTGGGGGGGGGGGGGGGTGGGGGGGGGGGGGGGTGGGGGGGGGGGGGGGTGGGGGGGGGGGGGGGTGGGGGGGGGGGGGGGTGGGGGGGGGGGGGGGTGGGGGGGGGGGGGGGTGGGGGGGGGGGGGGGTGGGGGGGGGGGGGGGTGGGGGGGGGGGGGGGTGGGGGGGGGGGGGGGTGGGGGGGGGGGGGGGTGGGGGGGGGGGGGGGTGGGGGGGGGGGGGGGTGGGGGGGGGGGGGGGTGGGGGGGGGGGGGGGTGGGGGGGGGGGGGGGTGGGGGGGGGGGGGGGTGGGGGGGGGGGGGGGTGGGGGGGGGGGGGGGTGGGGGGGGGGGGGGGTGGGGGGGGGGGGGGGTGGGGGGGGGGGGGGGTGGGGGGGGGGGGGGGTGGGGGGGGGGGGGGGTGGGGGGGGGGGGGGGTGGGGGGGGGGGGGGGTGGGGGGGGGGGGGGGTGGGGGGGGGGGGGGGTGGGGGGGGGGGGGGGTGGGGGGGGGGGGGGGTGGGGGGGGGGGGGGGTGGGGGGGGGGGGGGGTGGGGGGGGGGGGGGGTGGGGGGGGGGGGGGGTGGGGGGGGGGGGGGGTGGGGGGGGGGGGGGGTGGGGGGGGGGGGGGGTGGGGGGGGGGGGGGGTGGGGGGGGGGGGGGGTGGGGGGGGGGGGGGGTGGGGGGGGGGGGGGGTGGGGGGGGGGGGGGGTGGGGGGGGGGGGGGGTGGGGGGGGGGGGGGGTGGGGGGGGGGGGGGGTGGGGGGGGGGGGGGGTGGGGGGGGGGGGGGGTGGGGGGGGGGGGGGGTGGGGGGGGGGGGGGGTGGGGGGGGGGGGGGGTGGGGGGGGGGGGGGGTGGGGGGGGGGGGGGGTGGGGGGGGGGGGGGGTGGGGGGGGGGGGGGGTGGGGGGGGGGGGGGGTGGGGGGGGGGGGGGGTGGGGGGGGGGGGGGGTGGGGGGGGGGGGGGGTGGGGGGGGGGGGGGGTGGGGGGGGGGGGGGGTGGGGGGGGGGGGGGGTGGGGGGGGGGGGGGGTGGGGGGGGGGGGGGGTGGGGGGGGGGGGGGGTGGGGGGGGGGGGGGGTGGGGGGGGGGGGGGGTGGGGGGGGGGGGGGGTGGGGGGGGGGGGGGGTGGGGGGGGGGGGGGGTGGGGGGGGGGGGGGGTGGGGGGGGGGGGGGGTGGGGGGGGGGGGGGGTGGGGGGGGGGGGGGGTGGGGGGGGGGGGGGGTGGGGGGGGGGGGGGGTGGGGGGGGGGGGGGGTGGGGGGGGGGGGGGGTGGGGGGGGGGGGGGGTGGGGGGGGGGGGGGGTGGGGGGGGGGGGGGGTGGGGGGGGGGGGGGGTGGGGGGGGGGGGGGGTGGGGGGGGGGGGGGGTGGGGGGGGGGGGGGGTGGGGGGGGGGGGGGGTGGGGGGGGGGGGGGGTGGGGGGGGGGGGGGGTGGGGGGGGGGGGGGGTGGGGGGGGGGGGGGGTGGGGGGGGGGGGGGGTGGGGGGGGGGGGGGGTGGGGGGGGGGGGGGGTGGGGGGGGGGGGGGGTGGGGGGGGGGGGGGGTGGGGGGGGGGGGGGGTGGGGGGGGGGGGGGGTGGGGGGGGGGGGGGGTGGGGGGGGGGGGGGGTGGGGGGGGGGGGGGGTGGGGGGGGGGGGGGGTGGGGGGGGGGGGGGGTGGGGGGGGGGGGGGGTGGGGGGGGGGGGGGGTGGGGGGGGGGGGGGGTGGGGGGGGGGGGGGGTGGGGGGGGGGGGGGGTGGGGGGGGGGGGGGGTGGGGGGGGGGGGGGGTGGGGGGGGGGGGGGGTGGGGGGGGGGGGGGGTGGGGGGGGGGGGGGGTGGGGGGGGGGGGGGGTGGGGGGGGGGGGGGGTGGGGGGGGGGGGGGGTGGGGGGGGGGGGGGGTGGGGGGGGGGGGGGGTGGGGGGGGGGGGGGGTGGGGGGGGGGGGGGGTGGGGGGGGGGGGGGGTGGGGGGGGGGGGGGGTGGGGGGGGGGGGGGGTGGGGGGGGGGGGGGGTGGGGGGGGGGGGGGGTGGGGGGGGGGGGGGGTGGGGGGGGGGGGGGGTGGGGGGGGGGGGGGGTGGGGGGGGGGGGGGGTGGGGGGGGGGGGGGGTGGGGGGGGGGGGGGGTGGGGGGGGGGGGGGGTGGGGGGGGGGGGGGGTGGGGGGGGGGGGGGGTGGGGGGGGGGGGGGGTGGGGGGGGGGGGGGGTGGGGGGGGGGGGGGGTGGGGGGGGGGGGGGGTGGGGGGGGGGGGGGGTGGGGGGGGGGGGGGGTGGGGGGGGGGGGGGGTGGGGGGGGGGGGGGGTGGGGGGGGGGGGGGGTGGGGGGGGGGGGGGGTGGGGGGGGGGGGGGGTGGGGGGGGGGGGGGGTGGGGGGGGGGGGGGGTGGGGGGGGGGGGGGGTGGGGGGGGGGGGGGGTGGGGGGGGGGGGGGGTGGGGGGGGGGGGGGGTGGGGGGGGGGGGGGGTGGGGGGGGGGGGGGGTGGGGGGGGGGGGGGGTGGGGGGGGGGGGGGGTGGGGGGGGGGGGGGGTGGGGGGGGGGGGGGGTGGGGGGGGGGGGGGGTGGGGGGGGGGGGGGGTGGGGGGGGGGGGGGGTGGGGGGGGGGGGGGGTGGGGGGGGGGGGGGGTGGGGGGGGGGGGGGGTGGGGGGGGGGGGGGGTGGGGGGGGGGGGGGGTGGGGGGGGGGGGGGGTGGGGGGGGGGGGGGGTGGGGGGGGGGGGGGGTGGGGGGGGGGGGGGGTGGGGGGGGGGGGGGGTGGGGGGGGGGGGGGGTGGGGGGGGGGGGGGGTGGGGGGGGGGGGGGGTGGGGGGGGGGGGGGGTGGGGGGGGGGGGGGGTGGGGGGGGGGGGGGGTGGGGGGGGGGGGGGGTGGGGGGGGGGGGGGGTGGGGGGGGGGGGGGGTGGGGGGGGGGGGGGGTGGGGGGGGGGGGGGGTGGGGGGGGGGGGGGGTGGGGGGGGGGGGGGGTGGGGGGGGGGGGGGGTGGGGGGGGGGGGGGGTGGGGGGGGGGGGGGGTGGGGGGGGGGGGGGGTGGGGGGGGGGGGGGGTGGGGGGGGGGGGGGGTGGGGGGGGGGGGGGGTGGGGGGGGGGGGGGGTGGGGGGGGGGGGGGGTGGGGGGGGGGGGGGGTGGGGGGGGGGGGGGGTGGGGGGGGGGGGGGGTGGGGGGGGGGGGGGGTGGGGGGGGGGGGGGGTGGGGGGGGGGGGGGGTGGGGGGGGGGGGGGGTGGGGGGGGGGGGGGGTGGGGGGGGGGGGGGGTGGGGGGGGGGGGGGGTGGGGGGGGGGGGGGGTGGGGGGGGGGGGGGGTGGGGGGGGGGGGGGGTGGGGGGGGGGGGGGGTGGGGGGGGGGGGGGGTGGGGGGGGGGGGGGGTGGGGGGGGGGGGGGGTGGGGGGGGGGGGGGGTGGGGGGGGGGGGGGGTGGGGGGGGGGGGGGGTGGGGGGGGGGGGGGGTGGGGGGGGGGGGGGGTGGGGGGGGGGGGGGGTGGGGGGGGGGGGGGGTGGGGGGGGGGGGGGGTGGGGGGGGGGGGGGGTGGGGGGGGGGGGGGGTGGGGGGGGGGGGGGGTGGGGGGGGGGGGGGGTGGGGGGGGGGGGGGGTGGGGGGGGGGGGGGGTGGGGGGGGGGGGGGGTGGGGGGGGGGGGGGGTGGGGGGGGGGGGGGGTGGGGGGGGGGGGGGGTGGGGGGGGGGGGGGGTGGGGGGGGGGGGGGGTGGGGGGGGGGGGGGGTGGGGGGGGGGGGGGGTGGGGGGGGGGGGGGGTGGGGGGGGGGGGGGGTGGGGGGGGGGGGGGGTGGGGGGGGGGGGGGGTGGGGGGGGGGGGGGGTGGGGGGGGGGGGGGGTGGGGGGGGGGGGGGGTGGGGGGGGGGGGGGGTGGGGGGGGGGGGGGGTGGGGGGGGGGGGGGGTGGGGGGGGGGGGGGGTGGGGGGGGGGGGGGGTGGGGGGGGGGGGGGGTGGGGGGGGGGGGGGGTGGGGGGGGGGGGGGGTGGGGGGGGGGGGGGGTGGGGGGGGGGGGGGGTGGGGGGGGGGGGGGGTGGGGGGGGGGGGGGGTGGGGGGGGGGGGGGGTGGGGGGGGGGGGGGGTGGGGGGGGGGGGGGGTGGGGGGGGGGGGGGGTGGGGGGGGGGGGGGGTGGGGGGGGGGGGGGGTGGGGGGGGGGGGGGGTGGGGGGGGGGGGGGGTGGGGGGGGGGGGGGGTGGGGGGGGGGGGGGGTGGGGGGGGGGGGGGGTGGGGGGGGGGGGGGGTGGGGGGGGGGGGGGGTGGGGGGGGGGGGGGGTGGGGGGGGGGGGGGGTGGGGGGGGGGGGGGGTGGGGGGGGGGGGGGGTGGGGGGGGGGGGGGGTGGGGGGGGGGGGGGGTGGGGGGGGGGGGGGGTGGGGGGGGGGGGGGGTGGGGGGGGGGGGGGGTGGGGGGGGGGGGGGGTGGGGGGGGGGGGGGGTGGGGGGGGGGGGGGGTGGGGGGGGGGGGGGGTGGGGGGGGGGGGGGGTGGGGGGGGGGGGGGGTGGGGGGGGGGGGGGGTGGGGGGGGGGGGGGGTGGGGGGGGGGGGGGGTGGGGGGGGGGGGGGGTGGGGGGGGGGGGGGGTGGGGGGGGGGGGGGGTGGGGGGGGGGGGGGGTGGGGGGGGGGGGGGGTGGGGGGGGGGGGGGGTGGGGGGGGGGGGGGGTGGGGGGGGGGGGGGGTGGGGGGGGGGGGGGGTGGGGGGGGGGGGGGGTGGGGGGGGGGGGGGGTGGGGGGGGGGGGGGGTGGGGGGGGGGGGGGGTGGGGGGGGGGGGGGGTGGGGGGGGGGGGGGGTGGGGGGGGGGGGGGGTGGGGGGGGGGGGGGGTGGGGGGGGGGGGGGGTGGGGGGGGGGGGGGGTGGGGGGGGGGGGGGGTGGGGGGGGGGGGGGGTGGGGGGGGGGGGGGGTGGGGGGGGGGGGGGGTGGGGGGGGGGGGGGGTGGGGGGGGGGGGGGGTGGGGGGGGGGGGGGGTGGGGGGGGGGGGGGGTGGGGGGGGGGGGGGGTGGGGGGGGGGGGGGGTGGGGGGGGGGGGGGGTGGGGGGGGGGGGGGGTGGGGGGGGGGGGGGGTGGGGGGGGGGGGGGGTGGGGGGGGGGGGGGGTGGGGGGGGGGGGGGGTGGGGGGGGGGGGGGGTGGGGGGGGGGGGGGGTGGGGGGGGGGGGGGGTGGGGGGGGGGGGGGGTGGGGGGGGGGGGGGGTGGGGGGGGGGGGGGGTGGGGGGGGGGGGGGGTGGGGGGGGGGGGGGGTGGGGGGGGGGGGGGGTGGGGGGGGGGGGGGGTGGGGGGGGGGGGGGGTGGGGGGGGGGGGGGGTGGGGGGGGGGGGGGGTGGGGGGGGGGGGGGGTGGGGGGGGGGGGGGGTGGGGGGGGGGGGGGGTGGGGGGGGGGGGGGGTGGGGGGGGGGGGGGGTGGGGGGGGGGGGGGGTGGGGGGGGGGGGGGGTGGGGGGGGGGGGGGGTGGGGGGGGGGGGGGGTGGGGGGGGGGGGGGGTGGGGGGGGGGGGGGGTGGGGGGGGGGGGGGGTGGGGGGGGGGGGGGGTGGGGGGGGGGGGGGGTGGGGGGGGGGGGGGGTGGGGGGGGGGGGGGGTGGGGGGGGGGGGGGGTGGGGGGGGGGGGGGGTGGGGGGGGGGGGGGGTGGGGGGGGGGGGGGGTGGGGGGGGGGGGGGGTGGGGGGGGGGGGGGGTGGGGGGGGGGGGGGGTGGGGGGGGGGGGGGGTGGGGGGGGGGGGGGGTGGGGGGGGGGGGGGGTGGGGGGGGGGGGGGGTGGGGGGGGGGGGGGGTGGGGGGGGGGGGGGGTGGGGGGGGGGGGGGGTGGGGGGGGGGGGGGGTGGGGGGGGGGGGGGGTGGGGGGGGGGGGGGGTGGGGGGGGGGGGGGGTGGGGGGGGGGGGGGGTGGGGGGGGGGGGGGGTGGGGGGGGGGGGGGGTGGGGGGGGGGGGGGGTGGGGGGGGGGGGGGGTGGGGGGGGGGGGGGGTGGGGGGGGGGGGGGGTGGGGGGGGGGGGGGGTGGGGGGGGGGGGGGGTGGGGGGGGGGGGGGGTGGGGGGGGGGGGGGGTGGGGGGGGGGGGGGGTGGGGGGGGGGGGGGGTGGGGGGGGGGGGGGGTGGGGGGGGGGGGGGGTGGGGGGGGGGGGGGGTGGGGGGGGGGGGGGGTGGGGGGGGGGGGGGGTGGGGGGGGGGGGGGGTGGGGGGGGGGGGGGGTGGGGGGGGGGGGGGGTGGGGGGGGGGGGGGGTGGGGGGGGGGGGGGGTGGGGGGGGGGGGGGGTGGGGGGGGGGGGGGGTGGGGGGGGGGGGGGGTGGGGGGGGGGGGGGGTGGGGGGGGGGGGGGGTGGGGGGGGGGGGGGGTGGGGGGGGGGGGGGGTGGGGGGGGGGGGGGGTGGGGGGGGGGGGGGGTGGGGGGGGGGGGGGGTGGGGGGGGGGGGGGGTGGGGGGGGGGGGGGGTGGGGGGGGGGGGGGGTGGGGGGGGGGGGGGGTGGGGGGGGGGGGGGGTGGGGGGGGGGGGGGGTGGGGGGGGGGGGGGGTGGGGGGGGGGGGGGGTGGGGGGGGGGGGGGGTGGGGGGGGGGGGGGGTGGGGGGGGGGGGGGGTGGGGGGGGGGGGGGGTGGGGGGGGGGGGGGGTGGGGGGGGGGGGGGGTGGGGGGGGGGGGGGGTGGGGGGGGGGGGGGGTGGGGGGGGGGGGGGGTGGGGGGGGGGGGGGGTGGGGGGGGGGGGGGGTGGGGGGGGGGGGGGGTGGGGGGGGGGGGGGGTGGGGGGGGGGGGGGGTGGGGGGGGGGGGGGGTGGGGGGGGGGGGGGGTGGGGGGGGGGGGGGGTGGGGGGGGGGGGGGGTGGGGGGGGGGGGGGGTGGGGGGGGGGGGGGGTGGGGGGGGGGGGGGGTGGGGGGGGGGGGGGGTGGGGGGGGGGGGGGGTGGGGGGGGGGGGGGGTGGGGGGGGGGGGGGGTGGGGGGGGGGGGGGGTGGGGGGGGGGGGGGGTGGGGGGGGGGGGGGGTGGGGGGGGGGGGGGGTGGGGGGGGGGGGGGGTGGGGGGGGGGGGGGGTGGGGGGGGGGGGGGGTGGGGGGGGGGGGGGGTGGGGGGGGGGGGGGGTGGGGGGGGGGGGGGGTGGGGGGGGGGGGGGGTGGGGGGGGGGGGGGGTGGGGGGGGGGGGGGGTGGGGGGGGGGGGGGGTGGGGGGGGGGGGGGGTGGGGGGGGGGGGGGGTGGGGGGGGGGGGGGGTGGGGGGGGGGGGGGGTGGGGGGGGGGGGGGGTGGGGGGGGGGGGGGGTGGGGGGGGGGGGGGGTGGGGGGGGGGGGGGGTGGGGGGGGGGGGGGGTGGGGGGGGGGGGGGGTGGGGGGGGGGGGGGGTGGGGGGGGGGGGGGGTGGGGGGGGGGGGGGGTGGGGGGGGGGGGGGGTGGGGGGGGGGGGGGGTGGGGGGGGGGGGGGGTGGGGGGGGGGGGGGGTGGGGGGGGGGGGGGGTGGGGGGGGGGGGGGGTGGGGGGGGGGGGGGGTGGGGGGGGGGGGGGGTGGGGGGGGGGGGGGGTGGGGGGGGGGGGGGGTGGGGGGGGGGGGGGGTGGGGGGGGGGGGGGGTGGGGGGGGGGGGGGGTGGGGGGGGGGGGGGGTGGGGGGGGGGGGGGGTGGGGGGGGGGGGGGGTGGGGGGGGGGGGGGGTGGGGGGGGGGGGGGGTGGGGGGGGGGGGGGGTGGGGGGGGGGGGGGGTGGGGGGGGGGGGGGGTGGGGGGGGGGGGGGGTGGGGGGGGGGGGGGGTGGGGGGGGGGGGGGGTGGGGGGGGGGGGGGGTGGGGGGGGGGGGGGGTGGGGGGGGGGGGGGGTGGGGGGGGGGGGGGGTGGGGGGGGGGGGGGGTGGGGGGGGGGGGGGGTGGGGGGGGGGGGGGGTGGGGGGGGGGGGGGGTGGGGGGGGGGGGGGGTGGGGGGGGGGGGGGGTGGGGGGGGGGGGGGGTGGGGGGGGGGGGGGGTGGGGGGGGGGGGGGGTGGGGGGGGGGGGGGGTGGGGGGGGGGGGGGGTGGGGGGGGGGGGGGGTGGGGGGGGGGGGGGGTGGGGGGGGGGGGGGGTGGGGGGGGGGGGGGGTGGGGGGGGGGGGGGGTGGGGGGGGGGGGGGGTGGGGGGGGGGGGGGGTGGGGGGGGGGGGGGGTGGGGGGGGGGGGGGGTGGGGGGGGGGGGGGGTGGGGGGGGGGGGGGGTGGGGGGGGGGGGGGGTGGGGGGGGGGGGGGGTGGGGGGGGGGGGGGGTGGGGGGGGGGGGGGGTGGGGGGGGGGGGGGGTGGGGGGGGGGGGGGGTGGGGGGGGGGGGGGGTGGGGGGGGGGGGGGGTGGGGGGGGGGGGGGGTGGGGGGGGGGGGGGGTGGGGGGGGGGGGGGGTGGGGGGGGGGGGGGGTGGGGGGGGGGGGGGGTGGGGGGGGGGGGGGGTGGGGGGGGGGGGGGGTGGGGGGGGGGGGGGGTGGGGGGGGGGGGGGGTGGGGGGGGGGGGGGGTGGGGGGGGGGGGGGGTGGGGGGGGGGGGGGGTGGGGGGGGGGGGGGGTGGGGGGGGGGGGGGGTGGGGGGGGGGGGGGGTGGGGGGGGGGGGGGGTGGGGGGGGGGGGGGGTGGGGGGGGGGGGGGGTGGGGGGGGGGGGGGGTGGGGGGGGGGGGGGGTGGGGGGGGGGGGGGGTGGGGGGGGGGGGGGGTGGGGGGGGGGGGGGGTGGGGGGGGGGGGGGGTGGGGGGGGGGGGGGGTGGGGGGGGGGGGGGGTGGGGGGGGGGGGGGGTGGGGGGGGGGGGGGGTGGGGGGGGGGGGGGGTGGGGGGGGGGGGGGGTGGGGGGGGGGGGGGGTGGGGGGGGGGGGGGGTGGGGGGGGGGGGGGGTGGGGGGGGGGGGGGGTGGGGGGGGGGGGGGGTGGGGGGGGGGGGGGGTGGGGGGGGGGGGGGGTGGGGGGGGGGGGGGGTGGGGGGGGGGGGGGGTGGGGGGGGGGGGGGGTGGGGGGGGGGGGGGGTGGGGGGGGGGGGGGGTGGGGGGGGGGGGGGGTGGGGGGGGGGGGGGGTGGGGGGGGGGGGGGGTGGGGGGGGGGGGGGGTGGGGGGGGGGGGGGGTGGGGGGGGGGGGGGGTGGGGGGGGGGGGGGGTGGGGGGGGGGGGGGGTGGGGGGGGGGGGGGGTGGGGGGGGGGGGGGGTGGGGGGGGGGGGGGGTGGGGGGGGGGGGGGGTGGGGGGGGGGGGGGGTGGGGGGGGGGGGGGGTGGGGGGGGGGGGGGGTGGGGGGGGGGGGGGGTGGGGGGGGGGGGGGGTGGGGGGGGGGGGGGGTGGGGGGGGGGGGGGGTGGGGGGGGGGGGGGGTGGGGGGGGGGGGGGGTGGGGGGGGGGGGGGGTGGGGGGGGGGGGGGGTGGGGGGGGGGGGGGGTGGGGGGGGGGGGGGGTGGGGGGGGGGGGGGGTGGGGGGGGGGGGGGGTGGGGGGGGGGGGGGGTGGGGGGGGGGGGGGGTGGGGGGGGGGGGGGGTGGGGGGGGGGGGGGGTGGGGGGGGGGGGGGGTGGGGGGGGGGGGGGGTGGGGGGGGGGGGGGGTGGGGGGGGGGGGGGGTGGGGGGGGGGGGGGGTGGGGGGGGGGGGGGGTGGGGGGGGGGGGGGGTGGGGGGGGGGGGGGGTGGGGGGGGGGGGGGGTGGGGGGGGGGGGGGGTGGGGGGGGGGGGGGGTGGGGGGGGGGGGGGGTGGGGGGGGGGGGGGGTGGGGGGGGGGGGGGGTGGGGGGGGGGGGGGGTGGGGGGGGGGGGGGGTGGGGGGGGGGGGGGGTGGGGGGGGGGGGGGGTGGGGGGGGGGGGGGGTGGGGGGGGGGGGGGGTGGGGGGGGGGGGGGGTGGGGGGGGGGGGGGGTGGGGGGGGGGGGGGGTGGGGGGGGGGGGGGGTGGGGGGGGGGGGGGGTGGGGGGGGGGGGGGGTGGGGGGGGGGGGGGGTGGGGGGGGGGGGGGGTGGGGGGGGGGGGGGGTGGGGGGGGGGGGGGGTGGGGGGGGGGGGGGGTGGGGGGGGGGGGGGGTGGGGGGGGGGGGGGGTGGGGGGGGGGGGGGGTGGGGGGGGGGGGGGGTGGGGGGGGGGGGGGGTGGGGGGGGGGGGGGGTGGGGGGGGGGGGGGGTGGGGGGGGGGGGGGGTGGGGGGGGGGGGGGGTGGGGGGGGGGGGGGGTGGGGGGGGGGGGGGGTGGGGGGGGGGGGGGGTGGGGGGGGGGGGGGGTGGGGGGGGGGGGGGGTGGGGGGGGGGGGGGGTGGGGGGGGGGGGGGGTGGGGGGGGGGGGGGGTGGGGGGGGGGGGGGGTGGGGGGGGGGGGGGGTGGGGGGGGGGGGGGGTGGGGGGGGGGGGGGGTGGGGGGGGGGGGGGGTGGGGGGGGGGGGGGGTGGGGGGGGGGGGGGGTGGGGGGGGGGGGGGGTGGGGGGGGGGGGGGGTGGGGGGGGGGGGGGGTGGGGGGGGGGGGGGGTGGGGGGGGGGGGGGGTGGGGGGGGGGGGGGGTGGGGGGGGGGGGGGGTGGGGGGGGGGGGGGGTGGGGGGGGGGGGGGGTGGGGGGGGGGGGGGGTGGGGGGGGGGGGGGGTGGGGGGGGGGGGGGGTGGGGGGGGGGGGGGGTGGGGGGGGGGGGGGGTGGGGGGGGGGGGGGGTGGGGGGGGGGGGGGGTGGGGGGGGGGGGGGGTGGGGGGGGGGGGGGGTGGGGGGGGGGGGGGGTGGGGGGGGGGGGGGGTGGGGGGGGGGGGGGGTGGGGGGGGGGGGGGGTGGGGGGGGGGGGGGGTGGGGGGGGGGGGGGGTGGGGGGGGGGGGGGGTGGGGGGGGGGGGGGGTGGGGGGGGGGGGGGGTGGGGGGGGGGGGGGGTGGGGGGGGGGGGGGGTGGGGGGGGGGGGGGGTGGGGGGGGGGGGGGGTGGGGGGGGGGGGGGGTGGGGGGGGGGGGGGGTGGGGGGGGGGGGGGGTGGGGGGGGGGGGGGGTGGGGGGGGGGGGGGGTGGGGGGGGGGGGGGGTGGGGGGGGGGGGGGGTGGGGGGGGGGGGGGGTGGGGGGGGGGGGGGGTGGGGGGGGGGGGGGGTGGGGGGGGGGGGGGGTGGGGGGGGGGGGGGGTGGGGGGGGGGGGGGGTGGGGGGGGGGGGGGGTGGGGGGGGGGGGGGGTGGGGGGGGGGGGGGGTGGGGGGGGGGGGGGGTGGGGGGGGGGGGGGGTGGGGGGGGGGGGGGGTGGGGGGGGGGGGGGGTGGGGGGGGGGGGGGGTGGGGGGGGGGGGGGGTGGGGGGGGGGGGGGGTGGGGGGGGGGGGGGGTGGGGGGGGGGGGGGGTGGGGGGGGGGGGGGGTGGGGGGGGGGGGGGGTGGGGGGGGGGGGGGGTGGGGGGGGGGGGGGGTGGGGGGGGGGGGGGGTGGGGGGGGGGGGGGGTGGGGGGGGGGGGGGGTGGGGGGGGGGGGGGGTGGGGGGGGGGGGGGGTGGGGGGGGGGGGGGGTGGGGGGGGGGGGGGGTGGGGGGGGGGGGGGGTGGGGGGGGGGGGGGGTGGGGGGGGGGGGGGGTGGGGGGGGGGGGGGGTGGGGGGGGGGGGGGGTGGGGGGGGGGGGGGGTGGGGGGGGGGGGGGGTGGGGGGGGGGGGGGGTGGGGGGGGGGGGGGGTGGGGGGGGGGGGGGGTGGGGGGGGGGGGGGGTGGGGGGGGGGGGGGGTGGGGGGGGGGGGGGGTGGGGGGGGGGGGGGGTGGGGGGGGGGGGGGGTGGGGGGGGGGGGGGGTGGGGGGGGGGGGGGGTGGGGGGGGGGGGGGGTGGGGGGGGGGGGGGGTGGGGGGGGGGGGGGGTGGGGGGGGGGGGGGGTGGGGGGGGGGGGGGGTGGGGGGGGGGGGGGGTGGGGGGGGGGGGGGGTGGGGGGGGGGGGGGGTGGGGGGGGGGGGGGGTGGGGGGGGGGGGGGGTGGGGGGGGGGGGGGGTGGGGGGGGGGGGGGGTGGGGGGGGGGGGGGGTGGGGGGGGGGGGGGGTGGGGGGGGGGGGGGGTGGGGGGGGGGGGGGGTGGGGGGGGGGGGGGGTGGGGGGGGGGGGGGGTGGGGGGGGGGGGGGGTGGGGGGGGGGGGGGGTGGGGGGGGGGGGGGGTGGGGGGGGGGGGGGGTGGGGGGGGGGGGGGGTGGGGGGGGGGGGGGGTGGGGGGGGGGGGGGGTGGGGGGGGGGGGGGGTGGGGGGGGGGGGGGGTGGGGGGGGGGGGGGGTGGGGGGGGGGGGGGGTGGGGGGGGGGGGGGGTGGGGGGGGGGGGGGGTGGGGGGGGGGGGGGGTGGGGGGGGGGGGGGGTGGGGGGGGGGGGGGGTGGGGGGGGGGGGGGGTGGGGGGGGGGGGGGGTGGGGGGGGGGGGGGGTGGGGGGGGGGGGGGGTGGGGGGGGGGGGGGGTGGGGGGGGGGGGGGGTGGGGGGGGGGGGGGGTGGGGGGGGGGGGGGGTGGGGGGGGGGGGGGGTGGGGGGGGGGGGGGGTGGGGGGGGGGGGGGGTGGGGGGGGGGGGGGGTGGGGGGGGGGGGGGGTGGGGGGGGGGGGGGGTGGGGGGGGGGGGGGGTGGGGGGGGGGGGGGGTGGGGGGGGGGGGGGGTGGGGGGGGGGGGGGGTGGGGGGGGGGGGGGGTGGGGGGGGGGGGGGGTGGGGGGGGGGGGGGGTGGGGGGGGGGGGGGGTGGGGGGGGGGGGGGGTGGGGGGGGGGGGGGGTGGGGGGGGGGGGGGGTGGGGGGGGGGGGGGGTGGGGGGGGGGGGGGGTGGGGGGGGGGGGGGGTGGGGGGGGGGGGGGGTGGGGGGGGGGGGGGGTGGGGGGGGGGGGGGGTGGGGGGGGGGGGGGGTGGGGGGGGGGGGGGGTGGGGGGGGGGGGGGGTGGGGGGGGGGGGGGGTGGGGGGGGGGGGGGGTGGGGGGGGGGGGGGGTGGGGGGGGGGGGGGGTGGGGGGGGGGGGGGGTGGGGGGGGGGGGGGGTGGGGGGGGGGGGGGGTGGGGGGGGGGGGGGGTGGGGGGGGGGGGGGGTGGGGGGGGGGGGGGGTGGGGGGGGGGGGGGGTGGGGGGGGGGGGGGGTGGGGGGGGGGGGGGGTGGGGGGGGGGGGGGGTGGGGGGGGGGGGGGGTGGGGGGGGGGGGGGGTGGGGGGGGGGGGGGGTGGGGGGGGGGGGGGGTGGGGGGGGGGGGGGGTGGGGGGGGGGGGGGGTGGGGGGGGGGGGGGGTGGGGGGGGGGGGGGGTGGGGGGGGGGGGGGGTGGGGGGGGGGGGGGGTGGGGGGGGGGGGGGGTGGGGGGGGGGGGGGGTGGGGGGGGGGGGGGGTGGGGGGGGGGGGGGGTGGGGGGGGGGGGGGGTGGGGGGGGGGGGGGGTGGGGGGGGGGGGGGGTGGGGGGGGGGGGGGGTGGGGGGGGGGGGGGGTGGGGGGGGGGGGGGGTGGGGGGGGGGGGGGGTGGGGGGGGGGGGGGGTGGGGGGGGGGGGGGGTGGGGGGGGGGGGGGGTGGGGGGGGGGGGGGGTGGGGGGGGGGGGGGGTGGGGGGGGGGGGGGGTGGGGGGGGGGGGGGGTGGGGGGGGGGGGGGGTGGGGGGGGGGGGGGGTGGGGGGGGGGGGGGGTGGGGGGGGGGGGGGGTGGGGGGGGGGGGGGGTGGGGGGGGGGGGGGGTGGGGGGGGGGGGGGGTGGGGGGGGGGGGGGGTGGGGGGGGGGGGGGGTGGGGGGGGGGGGGGGTGGGGGGGGGGGGGGGTGGGGGGGGGGGGGGGTGGGGGGGGGGGGGGGTGGGGGGGGGGGGGGGTGGGGGGGGGGGGGGGTGGGGGGGGGGGGGGGTGGGGGGGGGGGGGGGTGGGGGGGGGGGGGGGTGGGGGGGGGGGGGGGTGGGGGGGGGGGGGGGTGGGGGGGGGGGGGGGTGGGGGGGGGGGGGGGTGGGGGGGGGGGGGGGTGGGGGGGGGGGGGGGTGGGGGGGGGGGGGGGTGGGGGGGGGGGGGGGTGGGGGGGGGGGGGGGTGGGGGGGGGGGGGGGTGGGGGGGGGGGGGGGTGGGGGGGGGGGGGGGTGGGGGGGGGGGGGGGTGGGGGGGGGGGGGGGTGGGGGGGGGGGGGGGTGGGGGGGGGGGGGGGTGGGGGGGGGGGGGGGTGGGGGGGGGGGGGGGTGGGGGGGGGGGGGGGTGGGGGGGGGGGGGGGTGGGGGGGGGGGGGGGTGGGGGGGGGGGGGGGTGGGGGGGGGGGGGGGTGGGGGGGGGGGGGGGTGGGGGGGGGGGGGGGTGGGGGGGGGGGGGGGTGGGGGGGGGGGGGGGTGGGGGGGGGGGGGGGTGGGGGGGGGGGGGGGTGGGGGGGGGGGGGGGTGGGGGGGGGGGGGGGTGGGGGGGGGGGGGGGTGGGGGGGGGGGGGGGTGGGGGGGGGGGGGGGTGGGGGGGGGGGGGGGTGGGGGGGGGGGGGGGTGGGGGGGGGGGGGGGTGGGGGGGGGGGGGGGTGGGGGGGGGGGGGGGTGGGGGGGGGGGGGGGTGGGGGGGGGGGGGGGTGGGGGGGGGGGGGGGTGGGGGGGGGGGGGGGTGGGGGGGGGGGGGGGTGGGGGGGGGGGGGGGTGGGGGGGGGGGGGGGTGGGGGGGGGGGGGGGTGGGGGGGGGGGGGGGTGGGGGGGGGGGGGGGTGGGGGGGGGGGGGGGTGGGGGGGGGGGGGGGTGGGGGGGGGGGGGGGTGGGGGGGGGGGGGGGTGGGGGGGGGGGGGGGTGGGGGGGGGGGGGGGTGGGGGGGGGGGGGGGTGGGGGGGGGGGGGGGTGGGGGGGGGGGGGGGTGGGGGGGGGGGGGGGTGGGGGGGGGGGGGGGTGGGGGGGGGGGGGGGTGGGGGGGGGGGGGGGTGGGGGGGGGGGGGGGTGGGGGGGGGGGGGGGTGGGGGGGGGGGGGGGTGGGGGGGGGGGGGGGTGGGGGGGGGGGGGGGTGGGGGGGGGGGGGGGTGGGGGGGGGGGGGGGTGGGGGGGGGGGGGGGTGGGGGGGGGGGGGGGTGGGGGGGGGGGGGGGTGGGGGGGGGGGGGGGTGGGGGGGGGGGGGGGTGGGGGGGGGGGGGGGTGGGGGGGGGGGGGGGTGGGGGGGGGGGGGGGTGGGGGGGGGGGGGGGTGGGGGGGGGGGGGGGTGGGGGGGGGGGGGGGTGGGGGGGGGGGGGGGTGGGGGGGGGGGGGGGTGGGGGGGGGGGGGGGTGGGGGGGGGGGGGGGTGGGGGGGGGGGGGGGTGGGGGGGGGGGGGGGTGGGGGGGGGGGGGGGTGGGGGGGGGGGGGGGTGGGGGGGGGGGGGGGTGGGGGGGGGGGGGGGTGGGGGGGGGGGGGGGTGGGGGGGGGGGGGGGTGGGGGGGGGGGGGGGTGGGGGGGGGGGGGGGTGGGGGGGGGGGGGGGTGGGGGGGGGGGGGGGTGGGGGGGGGGGGGGGTGGGGGGGGGGGGGGGTGGGGGGGGGGGGGGGTGGGGGGGGGGGGGGGTGGGGGGGGGGGGGGGTGGGGGGGGGGGGGGGTGGGGGGGGGGGGGGGTGGGGGGGGGGGGGGGTGGGGGGGGGGGGGGGTGGGGGGGGGGGGGGGTGGGGGGGGGGGGGGGTGGGGGGGGGGGGGGGTGGGGGGGGGGGGGGGTGGGGGGGGGGGGGGGTGGGGGGGGGGGGGGGTGGGGGGGGGGGGGGGTGGGGGGGGGGGGGGGTGGGGGGGGGGGGGGGTGGGGGGGGGGGGGGGTGGGGGGGGGGGGGGGTGGGGGGGGGGGGGGGTGGGGGGGGGGGGGGGTGGGGGGGGGGGGGGGTGGGGGGGGGGGGGGGTGGGGGGGGGGGGGGGTGGGGGGGGGGGGGGGTGGGGGGGGGGGGGGGTGGGGGGGGGGGGGGGTGGGGGGGGGGGGGGGTGGGGGGGGGGGGGGGTGGGGGGGGGGGGGGGTGGGGGGGGGGGGGGGTGGGGGGGGGGGGGGGTGGGGGGGGGGGGGGGTGGGGGGGGGGGGGGGTGGGGGGGGGGGGGGGTGGGGGGGGGGGGGGGTGGGGGGGGGGGGGGGTGGGGGGGGGGGGGGGTGGGGGGGGGGGGGGGTGGGGGGGGGGGGGGGTGGGGGGGGGGGGGGGTGGGGGGGGGGGGGGGTGGGGGGGGGGGGGGGTGGGGGGGGGGGGGGGTGGGGGGGGGGGGGGGTGGGGGGGGGGGGGGGTGGGGGGGGGGGGGGGTGGGGGGGGGGGGGGGTGGGGGGGGGGGGGGGTGGGGGGGGGGGGGGGTGGGGGGGGGGGGGGGTGGGGGGGGGGGGGGGTGGGGGGGGGGGGGGGTGGGGGGGGGGGGGGGTGGGGGGGGGGGGGGGTGGGGGGGGGGGGGGGTGGGGGGGGGGGGGGGTGGGGGGGGGGGGGGGTGGGGGGGGGGGGGGGTGGGGGGGGGGGGGGGTGGGGGGGGGGGGGGGTGGGGGGGGGGGGGGGTGGGGGGGGGGGGGGGTGGGGGGGGGGGGGGGTGGGGGGGGGGGGGGGTGGGGGGGGGGGGGGGTGGGGGGGGGGGGGGGTGGGGGGGGGGGGGGGTGGGGGGGGGGGGGGGTGGGGGGGGGGGGGGGTGGGGGGGGGGGGGGGTGGGGGGGGGGGGGGGTGGGGGGGGGGGGGGGTGGGGGGGGGGGGGGGTGGGGGGGGGGGGGGGTGGGGGGGGGGGGGGGTGGGGGGGGGGGGGGGTGGGGGGGGGGGGGGGTGGGGGGGGGGGGGGGTGGGGGGGGGGGGGGGTGGGGGGGGGGGGGGGTGGGGGGGGGGGGGGGTGGGGGGGGGGGGGGGTGGGGGGGGGGGGGGGTGGGGGGGGGGGGGGGTGGGGGGGGGGGGGGGTGGGGGGGGGGGGGGGTGGGGGGGGGGGGGGGTGGGGGGGGGGGGGGGTGGGGGGGGGGGGGGGTGGGGGGGGGGGG
>NC_059428.1:145280497-145285497 GCF_021028975.2 Sphaerodactylus townsendi
GATTTGACTTACATTATATCCTGCATTGATCTAAAAGTTCGTTCGGGAAAAAAATTTGACAAATATAGACACATCGAAGGACAAAGTAAAGGTAAGATCACACGCTGTGAATCGAGCATCGCTTGGGTTCTCAAGTAGGAAAGAATTACCCAGAGAAAGTTTAAAGAAAAGGCTACCCCCTTGAAGACAGTTAAATAAGTTGGATTTAGCACATTCTGGAAGCGATGTTAGTTAGATTTGAGTCCAGTAGCACCTTAGAGACCATCAAGAGTTTTGGAGTACAAACTTTTGAGAGACAAAGTGAAACCGTATTTGTTTTATTTACATACATTTCTCTCCCACCCTACACCCAAAAGTCACATGGCGCGTTCCAACAAAAGACACAAAGATCATTTAAAAGCAATTATAAACTGTGCGCAGCCTGTTTAAAATTCCTAAAAGCCTGTTAAACTCACGAAAAATCTATTAGAAACCGTAAAAACCTATTAAACTTCTGAAAATCTTGAGTTCCCAGTTATCCCCTAGTAACGGGTGGGGGACACGGGAGGTGAGGGGGGGCAGTGGTGGGATTCAAATAACTTAACAACTGGTTGTTTACAAGAACCATTCTAACCACCGGTTCTACCAAAGTGGTGCAAACCTGCCAAGTCCCACCACTGGGTGGGGGTTCTTCCCAGTCACAGATTGAGGCTTGGCCTCAATGCCATCATTGTGTTGACATTACTTCAGGAAGTGACCTCATCGCTTTACCATTGACATGGGAGATGCTGTGGTGTTTTGGCAAAAAATTGCGGGTAAAAACTGACTTATGTCCTGGGCAGCCCCACCCCATTTTAAATCAGATGCATTAATCTAGAGTTAATTTTCAATCAAAGATGAGATAACTGGAAGTCACTGTAATTGCATCCAAATCCAAATCCAAAACCTTTATTAGGCATAAAACCTGAGTGTG
This sequence comes from Sphaerodactylus townsendi, assembly GCF_021028975.2. Taxonomy (NCBI): domain Eukaryota; kingdom Metazoa; phylum Chordata; class Lepidosauria; order Squamata; family Sphaerodactylidae; genus Sphaerodactylus; species Sphaerodactylus townsendi. Next base: position 145,281,450 of record NC_059428.1, read on the forward strand.
TGTCAAGAATTCCAAATACAATAAAAAGATCATTATTGCACAACTTGCCGTACACAGAGTAAAAATGTAGCAACAGCTCCAGAGATTTCAGCATTAGAGTTATTTAAAAGCTTAGCCATTTTTTATCTTATCAGAAAGGAGCATAAATCCTATTGGTAATACAGTTCTCAAATCAGTTCTGATGTTGTTGTATTTTGAACAGTGAAGCAGAATATGAGAAAGTGTATCAGATGTATCAGGACAAAAACGACAGCAACGCTCATTTTGTGGGATATTAGAGAAGCGACCTTGAAGATGTACTGACGGAAAAGAGTTACACCTTGCTCTAGTCATGACCCATCTGCAATTGTAATTAACAAGATGTTCCAGGTATATAGCAGGGCTAGATGTGCCACTGTAATTGCATAATGTGTTTTATTTGGTTATGGTAAAAGGTCTGGAATCCATGACCTATGAGGAGAGACTTAGGGAGCTGGGGATGTTTAATTTGGTGAACGTTAAGAGGGGACATGATAGCCATGTTTAATATTTGAAGGGCTGCCTGTTGGTGAGGGAGCAAGCTTGTTTTCTGCTGCTTCGGATATCAGGACCAGGAGTCATGGGTTCAAGGTGAAGGAAAAGAGATGCCACCTAAGGAGTCTCCTTCTTTGGAGGTTTTTAAAGAGAGGCTGAAAGACCGTCTGTCAGGAGTGCTTTGATTGTGTGTTCCTGCATGACAGGGTGTTGGACTTGATGTCCCTTGAGGTCTCTTCCAACTGTGTGGTTCTATGATTCTATGTTTTAATGGTTTTTTTGTATTTTTTGTTTGTTCGTTGGTTGGTGTTGGTGGTGTCTATGTATGAGTGTGTGTGTGTATGTTTGTGTTTTAATGGGTGAAAAATAAAACATTCAGTACAAAAAATTAGAAAGCGTTATACACTCAGGCCGCATTCTGGGAGTTAATCGTCACTGAGTAGACCAAAATTACTTCTCCGCCGAACTGCCATAGCACTGTGTTTTCTATCTGATTACTTGATTCAATTACTTGGATGCCTTGGACGTGGCGGAAAATATCTACCTGGAAAATGGGATTGCTGTAATGTAAAAAAAAATCTGTTGGCCCCCTGAAAGGTATATTTTTGCTTGCTACGTAACACCCACCCTGTGGTGCCGACTATGAGTTAAATAACCTTCTCTTCAAGAGAAGACAAAATCTTCTCTTGAAAAATGCTCAAGATCTCCTTCAGTTTTGAGATAAAGCGTGTCGTTTTATTAGCAAACGTAGACAACAGGGTCTCCCCCGGTCTCACCGAACTGAAAACGTTACTTGAAAACAATCCTCTCTCCCGTGTCTTCATTTCCATGGCACTGAATGTTTACTATCCTCCTGAACGACACCGAATTATACCCTGCAGGGAAGAAAACTGGTATAAACAGCAGCCGGGCGCAAATATGAATGCTCACCCTGCTGAGCGACAACATAAAAGAGATTTCCAGTCTACAAAGCCAAACCATTAAAGAAACACGATGAGAAATTATTAGAAGCCCCCGCAGAAGTTATGTGGCGGCCGCGTCGAAGTGAAATTTAATTTGAGTCCGCGGTGACGTTCGGTTGCAAGAAACACACACTGGATCGTTTTCCTTTCTCTGCGAAAAAGATAAGAGGTTATTGGAATCTTATTAGGATCTTAATGGGATTTTTGGAAACTTAAGGTCCGGGGAGCGAGTATAGGCAGAACTATAATGCATTCTGCGATTCGACGTCACGAGGGTTTGGGTTGGATGTGGAATTTATCTCCTGTTTGAGCAATATTTTAGAGTTCGTGGGTGTAAACAAAGGTTTAGCAGAGACATAGAGAATGTGTCTACAGGCGATTTCCGGAAATGTATCCTTACAGCAGTTGAGTTGCGCTATAATCCAGCAAGAGACACGTCGCCAAATACAGTGTGGGGAATGGAGGAGAATTCTATAGGGCAGTGGTGGCGAACCTTTGGCACTCCAGATGTTATGGACTACAATTCCCATCAGCCCCTGCCAGCATGGCCAATTGGCTGTGCTGGCAGGGGCTGATGTGAATTGTAGTCCATAACATCTGGAGTGCCAAAGGTTCGCCACCACTGCTATAGGGTGTGGCATCACATGCACGCGCAAAAAAGCAAGATGTACTGTTTTGCATCATTTGGAAGTGATAGGATAAAGTGGCAGCAGTGGCGTAGGAGGTTAACAGCTCGTGTATCTAATCTGGAGGAACCGGGTTTGATTCCCAGCTCTGCCGCCTGAGCTGTGGAGGCTTATCTGGGGAATTCAGATTAGCCTGTACACTCCCACATACGCCAGCTGGGTGACCTTGGGCTAGTCACAGCTTCTCGGAGCTCTCCCAGCCCCACCCACCTCACAGGGTGCTTGTTGTGAGGGGGGAAGGGCAAGGAGATTGTAAGCCCCTTTGAGTCTCCCTACAGGAGAAAAAGGGGGGATATAAATCCAAACTCTTCTTCTTCTGATCAGGGATTCAAAGAGTCAGAACTGTTCCCTGAAAAATCAGCTCCCTTTTTGCAACTGGTGCCAACCTCATAGATGTTTTGATCCTCCGTGATTCCAGTCCCAAACATTAAGGAATGAAATGTTGGAGTGACGATAGCTCAGCATGCCAGGACACATTGCCCTTTTCTCTAGAACCAGACTGCGTGAGTGTGCGACGTCTCTCTCGGTCAGTGCTAGAAGCTTCTCTTGCACTCTGCCTTCTTTTTCTGTGCCTTTGTTCTTTCTCCTTGTGGTCTCGCGAGAGACGAGTGGGTATGGCTTTCCAAAGCCACCGTTTTCTCCAGGTAAATTGATCTCTGTCGCAGGACGTCAGCGGTAATAGGGGGAGATCTCCCTCCACTGCCGAACGCCATGTTGGCCCTTCTCACACACATACACACAACGTACGGGTACCAAATACAAATGTGAAGGAGGAAATGTCATAGCTGAACCCCCTCACCATGTTATCCCATCTTTGGTGATGCAGAGAGAAGCATGGAGAGGCTGCGCGGCTTGACTCTCGCTGGAAGTTCAAGGGGAGAAGAAGGAATATCAGTATGGAGAGGCGACGCTTCGACCCTATTCTCCTGGGGCCTTGTGTTTCTGACAGATGAGAATTGACAGGATCACAAAAGCAAACTGCCCAGAGGAAGCTGAGAAGTCTACTCAGGGGGCATTTGCCGAGAGACAGCGGCTCCGAACCTCAGCTTGTCCTAAAACTCCCCTTCCTTTTCCAAATGTGGCACAGCGCAGTTTGGTTTTTTATTTTTTAAAGAACCACACTCAAGCTGATTGCTGCCTCTTTCAAAGTAGCAGAAGGAGGAGGAGGAGGAGGAGGAGAAGGAGAAGGAGAAGGAGAAGGAGAAGGAGAAGGAGAAGGAGAAGGAGAAGAAAGAGGAGGAGGAGAAGGAGGAGGAGGAGGAGGAGGAGGAGGAGAAGGAGGAGGAGGAGGAGGAGGAGGAGGAGGAGGAGGAGGAGGAGGAGGAGGAGAAGAAGAAGAAGAAGAAGAAGAAGAAGAAGAAGAAGAAGAAGAAGAAGAAGAAGAAGAAGAAGAAGAAGAAGAAGAAGAAGAAGAAGAAGAAGATTTTTTAAATATATATTTTATATAATGCAATTCTGCCAGACATGGGAGGGGCAATTAATAAATCTCAAAAATAATAAAATAAAATAAAAGAAGGGGGGGGAGGAGGAGGAGCTTGGATTTATGGACATCCTATCTCTCCTATAAGGCCTCTCAAGGCAGCTTACAAACTCCTTTCCCCTTTCTCTCTCCACCGCAGACACCTTGTGAGGCAGGTGGGGCTGAGAGAGGTCTGAAGGCTAGCCCAAGGTTGCCAATCGGTCTCCACGTGGAGGAGTGGGGGAAAATATCCAGTTCACCAGATAAGAGTCCCTCGCTCTTGTCGAGGAGTAAGGAATCGAACCCAGTTCTCCGGATTAGAGTCCACCTGCTCTTCACGGCACTGGCTTGGTGATGGTGGTGGGTAGCTCTGAATGCTCTTGGCAATTTTTGCCCTTCCAGCAATCGCGAGTCCGCCAATTTGCTTT